>NW_009724284.1:0-2655 GCF_000703405.1 Apaloderma vittatum | reverse complement strand
CTGCTTGTCAAAATGGCTAGATACTAGTCAGTTTTGGAAACATGTACTTTTCTGAAATAACAGTAAATGTATGCCACAGAGAGTGGCATGTTGTGCATGTTGTGCATCTTTACAAATTTCTCATTTCTCTTTTCTTCATATATCACAGCCATAAAGAGAAAAGATACCAATTCAAATTCTAACCCAGAGATAGTTTGTCCTATTCTGCTCCAAATAATAAACCAAAGGGTTTAAAGTGCGTAAATTGAATTCACTGTACCTTCCCTTTATAAAGTTAACAGGAAAATATCTTTTCCATTTATGGAGTCTTCAAGTATTGTGTGCAAATGTAAGTGTGCATGAAGGAAAGACAAAGAATTCAGTTTTTTAAGAATGGCTACAGTGTGTGTGTGTGTGGTGCCCTGGATTACCCTCAAAATGTGCAGATGACCATTACCAAAGGAAGTGGAAGGAACAGCATGTTCACCAACTGCAGAGCCAGGAATAACAGAAGCCACACATTCAACAACAGCCGTATGACTACAAGCAGGCTCTGACAGGGCACTTCCCATTCAGGATTAACATAATGTTTATAAGAAGCAGAAAAATGCACCTTGCTCACCCAAAGCTACATATTTCTCTAAGAAACGCATGCCCCTGAAATAGGAAGAAGTACCTCTGGCCTCTGGACTGAATACACGGCTGAGCCCTCAGACTACATGTGCCAGCTGCAGAAACAGGGTTTTAAATTTTTGGAATTCCTCACCTGTTTCCAAATAGCACACCTTGGGTTTCATCCCAAAGATCAGCATCCCCAGTTCTCAGTGTTAAAAAAAGATGTTCTGACTGGCAGTTTACTCCTGCACACAATGTTGTTGCTGCCCAAAGTGAAAGAGAAGAGCAAACAGGCAGCAGATGGAAGTGGAGTCCCATCCTTGTCTTTATTAATTATTTCAGAGTCCTCCATGCTTGCACACCGAAAAACATTTTAAAAATACTAATAAAGGTGTTTGTGATACCCCAAGATAAGCATCCAAGAATGAATCCATTGTCATTAACCACTTCTGAAATAATTCTTGCAGTTTTATATTGTGTTTTTAAAATTCATATGCGAGGTAAATCTAATCTATTTGCTATTATCTTTGACATTTTGTCCCTAGACTTCATTTTTATCCTCATGTCTCTTCAGAGGTTGTCCTAAGAACCAGCCTTCAGGTGACTCTGGAGAGCACACAAGAGGATGGGGCCGAGGGGAGCTCAGCGCTGACCACAGGTGAGAGGCGGCTGGGCCTCTGCCCCTGCGCGGGGAAGGCCCTAATGGGGGAGGAGACAGACTCACATCTGGTCCTTCCACACAGGACTTTGCAGTTACTGTATAGCATAAATTGCTAATCTAAAACGTACAAACTCCGGGTAGAAAGGATCCACTGCCCACTGGTAACGGCTTCCTAGCAGGCATGCTTGAACTCTTAGAAGGAGACCCCTGCATGCAGCTGCCTGTCCTGCTCAGGGATGGAGCTGCTTGGAGAACAGTTCTGTGCTGCTTCTGGCCATGGCTAAAAGCCCACAAAAGCCTTCCTGGAGAGGACTCTAGGCCATGCAATGCCAGGCGAGGTGCCTGCTGCCCTGCTGAGGTGCGCCAGGGAGCCTTAAGGAGCCAGCTGCCACCGTATGTGTGAGCACTCCCTGCCTCCGAGAGAAGGAGGCGATGTAGTACCTGGACTGGAGCAACTCCTGTGCTCAGCCCTGGCTGGGAGCCTGCCCGGTCCTAGGGGCTGAGGATCTGCCAAAGAGCATTTCAACAAAACAAAACCTAATATTTCATTAAGAAGACTAACAAAGATGATGGTGTAAATTAAACCGAGCCCAAGAGTGTCAGAAAAAGGGCTGTGCCCACAAGCACTGTAACGTGTGTCCTATCCCCTCTAAGGCCGCTTCAGATCATGTGTCTCTACCAAGGCACTGAACAGCCTTGCAGCTGTTTGCCTGTCTCATACTGAAGGTCATGGCAACACCTTAATGCCCTTCCCAAGACAACATAGTTTCAAACCAAAAAACTGAAGCACAGGTGAGTAACTCTTAAATGTAAAATTGAAGCTAACACACAAATGTCAATGTAAAACAGTCTGGAGGATTAATTCAGTAGCCTTTGGGAAGAAAGTGTAGTGAAAAACACCACAGGTCTCAAGGGAATGTAGGGACAAGCCAGAAACACGAAACCCCGGAAGATGAAGGGAAATGGAGGACAGAAAAATGTCAAGAGGAGGGAAAGGAGGATTGCAATGAGGATGGGTGAATTTTCCCAGGGAGTGAACTGCGAGGCACGGGGCACTCACCGAGCGGTATGTAGGGCTGAAAGTTTAATTAGTACTTTCTTCTGTCCATTTTGATCTTTGCACAAAGCCTTTCTTCACACAAAGGACAGAGAGGTTTCTGTGGGGCTGTATGGTATGGCAGCCAGTGTCCCGAGGTTCAGGCATTTCCCGTATTTCCCTGGATAAATGGGATGGATGCCTCTCCCTGTTCCTCCTGCCTTTCCCTCAGCCTCCGGAGGAAAACATTCCCAGGCCATTTCGCTGCAGCGAAACACATCAACCCCAGTGAAAGCAGTTTATCCGGCACGCACTTGGCTCTCGCCATCAGATAAGATGCGACACAAGCCCGGGACAAGACAAC
>NW_009724283.1:26680-32976 GCF_000703405.1 Apaloderma vittatum | reverse complement strand
GTGGTCAATGGCTCGATGTCCCCGTGGAGACAGGACAAACTACAGGTCTGGGAATGAGGCTACGAGGACTTCACCCAGGTTTCTGCCACAGACGCATACGTGATTAACCACACACCCAACTTAATCTCTTCAGGAGAATACAAGGAGCCACCTCATCTAATACCGGAGCCACCTAATGAAAGTGTCCAGATTAGAAACCTGCCCTCCTCATACAGTCAGCAGAGGTTTCAGAGGGCTCACAAACCTAATTGCACCACTCTCCGTTGAATATTAAAGCCCAGACCACTGCTGCTGCAGATGCTTAAATAGAAATGGCTACATTTCCACTAGCAGTAAAATACAGACTATTTTTTAAAGTCTACAGGAGGAAAAACTACTGAGAAAGTATCAAACGAAAAATCGGAGAGTACCTCCCACTTGAGTAACTGCACAACAGGACAGCACATACAAATGTCAAAGCTATGCAGGACTGCCCTTCCTGATGAAGAAACCTGAGAATGAAACAACAGCTCCCTGAAGAATTACTGCCTGCAGGGATAATTCCCCACCAGATTTTGTAGCCAAGAGTTAAAGCAAGGTCGGAAGATAGAGAAGTCTGGAGCACCGAATGCCAGAAGACATACGTACGCACTCTCCCTTCCTGGAGCATCTGCCACCTGTCTCGGCAGCATCAGCGAGCACATTGAAGAGGCGGAATGTGACTGTTTAGAAGCATTGCTGTCACGTAGCAGGACAGAAGAACCCCAGACTATGGGTGATACAAGTAGGTCAGTGAAGCGTGGAAGAGGATGGCATTTCTGAAAGAGCCTTCTAAGGAACAGCATCGAAAAACCTGTCCTGTGCAGGCTTGTGACAACTCTAGGGAGTGAAAATTTCCAACTTGTGGGAATTCAACAGAGATGAAATATTGCAGTTTAAGGTCACACGAACAGCAGGGACCTTTACAGTAACTATAAAAATGAAAGGGCAGGAAAAAAGACATATTTTAAATACAGTTTTCCCCATGAAATATTTCTGGCTTAACTTCTCACAAAAAAAAGAAAAAGAAAAATGAAAACAAAACACTCCTCACGCTGGAGAAGCTCCATTGTGAGCTTTAACTTTTTTGATGCCTTGTCTTCCCTTCCCTCTAGCTAAGACTGGAAAAGTCATACCACCTCTGATGGTTCTTTGACAATTGCTTGGTTACCCTTCTGGATTGCTAGAGTAGAAATTTTGCTAAAGAATATTAAGAGATACGATATTGACTGGATGAGATTTAATTTTCGCTGTCAGTCATAAAAGCTTGTTTTCCCATCCAAATGGGAAACACTGTTTGGACCATCAAATGCTTGAACTGCTTCTGTTTATTTTGAGAGAAATACCACAAATGAGCAGACATTGAAAAGATATGCAAAAAGAGTGCACATAAATAACAGATAAGAGGGGGAAAAACCAAACAAGTCTGTGTAATGATACAGGATTTTTAGCTCACAGGGAGAACTTCTATCCATGTGAACCTGAAGAGAGAAAATCCCCAAGTTTAAATGCACATTATTTTTCAGAGTACTTCTATCTTCCTGTTGCTTCTTGAAAGAAGCTCTAAGCCACAGGCAGCAGGGGAAAATTTTCTGTATCTGCAGAGGGATGACAAGTTCTTTACCAGTGTACCAGTCAGAAATTCATCTCCTACTCTAACAGTGGACTTGCTCTTCTTGCCATCAGTTAGAGAAGAAACAAGAGTAAGGTAAGGGCAAAACTAGGTGTACGTAGAGCTGGTTTTGCAACTGATAGCCCAGGGGACAGGAACACTGGCCCTAGCAAAGAGCACTACACATTTCAAGAGCAGCTGATGAAGGAAGTGTGTCACTTCTTTTACATTGCCCCCTCCTCCGAAAGGCAAGTAAAGTTAGTAACTGAAAACCCCAAAAAAGACTATTTCTCTAATTCACCTAAGAGATGCTATAAAACCACTGCTCAGTGGTAATCAGTCCCTAAATCAGTCTATCTTCATTATTAAGTTTTAATAGTTCATCTAGCCTGATAAAACAATGAATCGGATAATAAGGACCTAGCCAAGTTTATAATCCTACTACGATAATTAAAGGGCTAATTAATACACATGAGACCATCTGCAAAAAAAATCTGATTCCTAAATGCAATGATTTAGGAATTATAAAAGGTATCTTAAGCCTGGCATTCAAAATCTGAGGATCTTCAAGCAAATATTCTTCATGTTGTCAGGTTTTACTATACCTTAGCTCCCAAATCGATGATTTAATCGATAATTAAAGGCTGCTAGTTAACCAGACTGAAAAAACCAAAACACATTCAGCCCAAACTATCTCCTAGGGCTACCTCATCTTATCTGTGCAACAGCAGCAGCTTGATGAATCTCTGCAGACAACGGGTCCGTCGTAAGCACGACCATTCGGACTTTGGTTTCAACTAGTAGGTTAACGTTTGTCAAAGCAAGATCAGACCATGCTATGGTAACTACAGGCACAATAAAAACAGGTGACATTTTCAATATTAAATTCCTTATTAATCACTCACAGAAGAGATCAGGTATCACCTAATAAACAACTTGACTATGTTGAACCAGCAGACTATGTACAAATATTTTCCTGATTCCATTTATTTTTTTATTCAGGCCAAGCTGCAGATCTAAGAAGCAGAGAAACCTTTACCAGTAAATGTAGCAGTGTTGTTAAAAGACTAAATTCTGTCCGACAGGTTGATTAAGCATTCAGTAATTCGTGATCAAGACATGATTAGTGTCAAAGTTGTTCTTGGGGAAAAAAACCAAACCAAACCAAACAATTGCCAAAGCAGCCAAAAGGAACAAATAGCTATTATCGGGTTTGTCAAAGCTCTAATGCCCTAAGCTTAGTGACAGTGAGGTATTTTTAAGTTTAGCTTTCTCTGGATATGGCTGGGTTTGGTTAAATTGGGCATATCTAATGAGAAAACATTTTCCAAGCAAGGACACTGTACCTGTTTCTTCATCTAACCTGCTGTCCTGTACCACATCCAGCTGCCACCTAGAACTTGTGCCTTCAGCACCATATGGAGCTAAAGAATAGCGGGACTTTTTTTCTGGTACCCTCCATCTTTTTGCTCTTCGTGATCCGACAGAAAACAATGGCTCTACTTAGTTTATATCCTGAATTGAAGCGTCTCTCTGGTTACATGTTTTGCTTCTTTGTTCCCTGTTATCATCATGTTGAGCTGAAATATTCTGACAACCAAAAATTGTTACTTAAGAGAACCTGGAGAAGTTTCTTACCTCCCTGCTGCTCAGAGAGGCAGTGGCATGAGAACTACCATTTAGGAAAACACAAGCCGATCTTTTGGGTGCTTTAGCTTGTCTTTTTGTCCAGTTCCAGGCTATTGGAAGGTTCGCTATCCCAACGCAAATTCCTGCTCAATTCTCTCCTCTGCCCTGCTGCTCCCAGACATTTAAAACAAACAGTACTAACAGGCAGCTAAAACAGCAATATTTAGTTCCCGACAGCTCCTTGATTACAATTCGATGCTTTGCCAAACAACACCTTCCCCTTTGGCTCAGCCCACAGCTATTACTCTCCCCTGGAGAGTAAAGGAACAACTTAAACACAGAAACAGTAAGCAGGATGTTCTTTATGTCAAGGGATGCCAAACTGTTTTGCAAAAAAGCACTGACATATATCTCAAAACACACAAGGGCAGGATGCTTTCTAATGCCAGTCTTCACTGCAGGGTTTACCCAAGGCTGAGAAAAAAAAAATACCTAATCTATCCAGTTCTGTACCTGAGTTCAGAAGCTGTAAGCAGAAAAATTCTTAGTCTTTATTACTTTTCTTACATTTCTCAGTTCTTAATCCCTGCTTCTCAAGCAGGAACAGGCTATACACTGAGTAAAAGCAACCCCAGAGGACATTTGAGCTAAAGATTCTACAGCTTTGGCCGCATCCCCCACGTCAGGCTGGTTTCTCACACTGTCCAACACAACCAAATCCAGCAGAACTCGGCCCCCACACACAGCTCATGAAAAGAGGGCAGCTTTTGCCAAAGGAATTTACTGGAAATGTTACCTAGACAAAAATCTCTTAAAAAAAAAATCCAGCTCTGGCTGACATCACAGAAGACCTAATTAAATAGTTGATTTTTAATTTTTTTCCTCTGCAGGCAGAGATCTGAGTTAGGTCCCATCAGAGGTTTGCTGATAGAAAGCATGTTTAATGATAACGCCATAGAATTCATCTAGTTTGCTCTTATACATAATGCAGAAGTTCTGAACTAAGAACACTAGAAGGTCTGTGAATCTGAGATAACATTTTATCCTCCAAAGCCTCGGAAGAAATTACTTTTCAACACTTACTCATTTATGCAGCTTATTTTGGGTTGGGGTTGTTTCTTTTTTCTTTTTTCTTTTTTTTTTCTTTTTACTTTGAAGGGAGCACAGGGTACACTGTAGAGCTTGAATTTACCTCAGGACACTTAGCCATGACTCATCATAGGAATTTTGTATACTGTTACTTCAGAGCAAACAAGCCCTCCCTGGGCACATGGGTTGATGCCACACAGCAGCCCAGGATTTAATGACAGGAGGAAAAGTTCGTATGCAGCAGTTTAAGTGTTTGCAATGAGTAGGACTTGCACATGTACACCGGTACCTCCAATATTCCTCCGTACGGCACAGAGTCCAGGCTCCAGCTCCAGTCAGGCTGCTCCAGCAGTCTGAAAATCTGGACAAAAGTACCAAGTCTTGCCATTTCACCACTCAAATTTCTGGGAGAAAGAGAGGATGTATTCAGGGTGTCAGAGTCAGAGAGGCCAAGGGAAAGGCAGAGGGACAGCAGCATATCCAAGCTTCTCTCCTCCTACAGCAGCTTGCCTGAAGCTTAAAGACTACATCCGATGTTCCCACAGCAGCCACTAACAAGTATCCTGTGACAAAATCAAAAAACACTATTCGTGTCTCTGCTGATGGTGCAACAGAAAAGTGAGTAACCCATGGAAGGAAAGAAAATAGAGACATAATAAAAAAGGAATTTCATAAAACACGGCATTGAAGATGATTGCCCTTGAGCACGGGGTAGGACCTTAAAGACATAAGTGACAATTCCACGTGTGACTGTGTGCAGAGGCAATTATCCACAGACACAGCTGATCCTGACTGTGAGGAGGTCAATGGGAGAAGCCTCTTTGACTCCCGTGACACAGGATAAAGCTCTCAAACGAACGAGCTTCTTGTGTGCATAAATTTAGACATCTTCAATTATTACAGAAAAAACACACTTGGTCCCTCTACAGGTTTTCATGAATATGCTTCCTGCGTCACTCAAGAGGTGTTTTGGTATGAAACATCTCCAGACTCAGATCGCTCGAAAAGATGACTCTAACAGGAAAAGCAGTTGGACATGCATCGCACTCTATTGGTGATTTCAGTCCATCAACATCTGATTAGAGTGACTTCATTTAAAACAAATGTTTCTTTTGGCCAATATATTTTTGCCATCAGCTAGAGTTCTTTCACGTAACTGCAGCCAAGACTTGGACTTACAAGCCTGAAAAATTTGTAATTAAACCAAAATATGTACACACACACACAGGCAGGATAAGCACAGCCTGTGTTTTGTTTGCTTGTGTTTTTTTTTTTTCTTTCCCCCTCCCTTATCATGCAAGGATGTTACTTTCTAACATTCATATGCAGCAACATGCAGCTGTGATCAGCTCTGCCCCTGGACATACATCCTGGACAACAGTTGTGAGAAATGAAAGGTTCTCAGTGGCAAGAGGGAAAAGAGATCTCCAGAGTTCTACGCGGATTCATTAGAAAAATCACTTCGCCATGACTCTGGATTCTGCAGTTCAGTATTCTCAAAATGAGTTTGGATAGCACCACTCTTTTTTTTTTTTACATATTAAATTCTATAACCCAAAATAAAATGAGACTAAGCCCAACTTGCTCTGTCAACACCTATGGCAAGGCACAGTCCCTAGTGCTCTCCTTCGTGCAGCACAATCGTTTGCGTCGCTTCCAGACTATCCTGGAAGTAAGCCAAAAGTAATCTGTCTTTCTCAGTCCACATTATTTTCTTCAGTCCACAATATAATATGAAGATGAGACTCATTTTCACAAACTTTAAACAGAGAGGAATTACTATCCACAAATACTAAACATTTCACATTACAAATATGTTGGCTTGCACCTCTTTTTTTTTTTCTTTTTTTCTGTCCCTCTGTTTAGGGACAGAACCAGGGGGAATGGTTTCAGGTTGCAACAGGGCAAGTTTAGGCTGGACATTAGGCAGAAATTATTCAAGGAAAGA
>NW_009724283.1:22889-26649 GCF_000703405.1 Apaloderma vittatum | reverse complement strand
CCCTGGAACAGACTGCCCAGGGAGGGGGTTGAGTCGCCATCCCTGGATGTGTTCAAGTGTCAGTTAGATGTGGTGTTGGGTGAGATGGTTTAGGGGTAAATGGTTGGACTCGATGATCCCAAGGGTCTTTTCCAACCTGAATTGTTCTAGGATTCTTTTCTCACATGTGCCAACATTTACCTACCCCTGGAGTAGCCTGCTGGATACCCTGCTAACTCAGCACAAAGCATACTTTTTAAAAGCCTGAGCTCTGCCATGAGGAATGGCATTTAGCTCCTTCTTGCTGTCTTGAGGTGGCTGCAGTTCTGAGCCCATTACAGGATGGTTGGACTAAGGTTATGCCTCTCAGTTTTACTGGAGTGAGACTGCAGCTTCCACATACAGGCATGTGGGTTTCTAGAGCGACTCCATGAAAGATAAATGACAGATATTTAAAACGTTTCACCCCAGATCCTAAAATTCTTTTGTCTTGCAGATCCTATTACACAAATTCCATAACACGTAGGGCAAAACACTACCAAAGTATCACAATGTACTCGGCCACAGTGCTGCGCTTTCATTCCAAACGTATCGCTGTCACGTACCCAGACCTGGAGATGTAGGTCATAGCTGTCCACAGGGACACAATTATTTTCCTGATATCATTATTCCGCTACAGTTAGCATACAAAAGAATAGAATAAAATCAAGTCGCTAAATAGTTTGCCTTTCCTGAACTTGGCTTTTCTGGTTCTAAGATCGCAGCTGTTACTTCTCTGAGAATTGCGAGCACATTGCTCATAGCCTGAAGAGCAATAATCACAGAGTACAGGAGAAACAATCAAACACTTCACACATTATTCTAGGAGATGGGTCACAGGCACTCTCACCTTGTTTTTAAACAAAGGAGAAAAATCTATAACAAAGGAATAAATATATAGCACTGATTTAATATATAATAGTAAAAATACACATATTTTAATCCATTTTGCCTCTCTTTTGATGTTTATAGCAGTAGCAATGAGAATATCATTCATGGCTGTTTCACAGGTTTAGAACAGCTATTTCCCTAAAAAAGAGAAAGTTATCTGGCTTAGGTGAATCACCTCCGTTAAAATGACAGCCCTCAACCCTTTCAACTCAAACACTCCTTGGAGTTGACTCCACCTCCTCAAACCTCTAAAAAAGCATTAAAAAAAAAAAAAAATCACACTAATGTGCCTCTAAATTAATAAATGCTGTAGTATCCAAGGTGAATGTGCAGTTTCCTCCTATTTTTTTTCCTCTTTTTTTTTTATTCAGTGGATTTAAAACTGTGTGCTGGTAATAGACAAAAAAAACCCCACCAAACAAACAAACTGTATTTGACCATACTACTTTCAGCCTATGGTACGTTCAAGAAGATGCTTCTAGGCACCTCTCAGTCCTCCACTATGGAGAAATACCCATCTGGTAATGCAAAAACTGATGATAGAGTAAAATGTCCCTCAAATTTTTACACAAGATCTTTATTTGAGTTTCCTCAAGGAGAGGAGGTCTATCTGACAAGCAGAGGCGGCCCACAGATTCAGATAAGCCTTGGCCCTTCCACAGCAGTTTCACAACGACCGTCTTTGCCCAAAACCGTGTTCCTTTGTGACACTACAGTTCAAACTTACAGATAATTGCTTCTGTCATCCTTAGGCCATTTTCCACATGCCAACTCACAGATAATGTTCTAGATATCGCAGAACAATGCCGGTTGGACGGAAGGTTGATAGTCCAGGTTGCTAATCAAAGCAGGTCTAATTTTAAAGTTACTGTAACATAGCTGTATTTTACACTAAACTTGCCGGAGGACCTTAAGGCAACTAAAGCATGTGCTTACCCCCACAGGTTTCATTTCGTGCACGGAACCATAAAGTGAGATGTTTTCTTTGGCACTATTTCCTACGAAAGTTTACAGGGTAACTTCAGGGCTGAGGAAAAGGCTTACGTACTTCTCCTTTTCCTCCCGGTCCAAACCATTGCCTGATGATCCATGTGGCTTCTGACTTGAAGCCGTCTCAGCCTGCAGTCGATGTTGTGCTCGTGGATGTACCACTGACTTAAGGCATTTTAGCCTTGGCTCTGTCAGTTGATACACCTTGTTTTTCTTGAAAACAGTCTAGCTGACAGAGAGCCCAAAACGCTTTATTTTACCATTACCCGTGTCTCCGGGGAAAATGTTGCAGTGTAGTAAATTAATAGAATAGAAAATTGCTACAAGGGCTTCAGGTTGTTTCTCTGAAACCAGCTGGCAATAATAACCTTGCAAATTAAGCGATACTCACTCTCAGGAATGTCATGGTCAAAACAGAATCAAACCCAGGCATTATCTGCAAAAGGAGGAGGAATTTATGATACTCATCCAAGGGAATGTCCTCTCATGGAAGAGAGGCTTGAAGAGGTGAAATACAGCTACAAGTTCTCCCTATCCTGATAGTAAATGCAGTATTGAAACGTCAAAAGTTTTTCCAAAACTACATTTTAAGTTTTTATAAAACAGTGGGTAAAGTTTAATTGACCAGACCTAGTTCTCTACAATTTACTGATCCTGAGAAGAACGGAAAATTGGAAAGGCAGTAAACCACCAGGTGACTGTAAAGGTCAAACCAGTACATTTCACTATCAGTTTTCGTGGGTATTATGTAGCTCTACTCTCAAAGCAAAAAGACTACAACAGTGATCTATAAAGTCTTCCTTGTCTCCGACAGTTACTGAAAGAGCCAGAGATATATCAGACTTACACAGAATTAATTCTGACTCATTAAATGAAGCTTTTTAAGAGTCAATGAAATGGTACTCACTATTACAGCTTATCATCTCACAAAAACTGCAACCTCCTGGATATGGCAGCGGCACTGATTCTCAGAAACTTCCCTCTGCACTCACAGGAATCATCACTGCTAACTCCATCTCACACATTTTATAAGCCTTCACTTAAAGCAAAGCATTAGGAAGCAATAATATTTTATAGCAATCTCTTCCCTACCAGCCACATCACATTTCTCTATACAACATGAATTTACCTTTCCCAATGAGAAAGATTGAACTTTTCATTAGTGAAATAACCTACCTTATAATTATCAAGCAAAATAGAATCGTCAACTCGTTTTGTACCACACATGTACTCGGGAAGAGAAAACAGATGCACTAATTATCTCTGGCAGATCCCCTGTGAGTTTCCTATAGGACACTTCCTTTCCCTGCGTATCTCGTGCCTGTAGATGAGAAGCAGCACGATATCCCTACTGGGAGTTTGTTCCCTGCAGTTAATTGTGAAGCAGTAAAAGTTAGATAATAGCTCTTTTCATCACTCTTCCAATCTGAAATAGACCCTAATAATGAATTTATGCAGCGATTTACAGTATTTTTATATTTTTAGACACAACTTCCTAGTGAGATACTCAAATTGCATGTAGATGAACTTCTACTTCGGCAGACCTGCCTTTGTACTGCGCGGACTGCTAAAAACTACAGATCTTCCATTAGGCCTTAACATGCTGCAATGTCTTTCTTTTTTTCATTACGGTGAAGATTGAAATAGGGATCTCATTAATCAACATATGTATACACAGTACACAGTAAACCTAAGGTACTGATTTTACTAGAATTGTACAGAAGCAAAAGTCCAGTTGAAAGAAAGAATAATTTGGATATATATCCATGTGACCCTTAAAATATTAGTACAGGGAAGAAACACGTCTCTTGACCTGAACAGCCCAGAGTTTTGCTGGTCGGATCTTGGCAAAAAACCTGAA
>NW_009724283.1:0-22873 GCF_000703405.1 Apaloderma vittatum | reverse complement strand
TCCCTGAATCTCCACCACTACAACTCCAACACAATTTTATTAGAGCAGAAGATCATCGTAGTCTCAACCTCATATTTCATAGAACTCCAGAAGGTTTACCAGAAATACCATGTATTTCATTTGGCACTGACATTGATGAACAACAGTTTGCCTTTTAATATGGAAAAAATGAAAATTGTTTTCATTATTTTTGTGTGAGAAAAGGGGCAATCTTTCAACTTAATCTCATTCCCAGTCAAAGACTAGATACAGATCAAGTTGTTTTGCTTGCCTCAGTGAAAAAAAACCACCCCGAAACAGCAGGGTATGCAGTCTCACTGCCGTGCTGGAGCGCAGGCTGGGCACGGTTGCACGCTGCCCGTCTAAGGGACACCACTGCCAGAAGAGTTATTGCAAAGAAGAGCTGTCCGGGCTCCGGAGCTGCACTAAATGCAGTGTGAATAGTGAGCAAAATAACGCTTACCCATTAAGAAGACACACATACATCAAAAAGCAGATTGTCCAAAACAACGTCAGCTGTCAGCCAGTGAACAGTTACAAAATTTGTGAAGTCTTCAGTTCTGTAGTTAAGTAATACGGCCTTCGCAGGCCCTCCGTAAGGCCTCTAATGGATAGGCTCAAAGAAGCAATCTTCATACTTTTTTTTTTTTTTGCTGACATTTTCAAGGAATGCACTGTGCTCACCTCACAAAAATGGGGCGCTGCAGCTCAAAGTTTATCAAAGTCATAAGGAAATGAGGAGCTGTTCTGCAACACCAAGCACCTGACAACCATACCAAGCTATCCCATACTGCACAAAAACACACAGTACAGCACTAGCCCATCCCAGTTGGCTCTATTTTCAGAGCCCAGTTCTATTGTCAGCTGGAATGGGTTTTTTTCCCAGTTGCAATGCCAACAGCGAAATGCAAGGCACTTCCTCTGCCATGGCTTGGGCTGCTGGGTTTGTGCTGAGTGCCACCAGCCCTGTCAGTGCTTATGGAATAGGGAGGTAAATTAGAAAGACCATGTTTAAGTGACCAGCCATAAAGTTTTGGCTGGGGAGAGCCTCACTGCGAGAACTGCCCTGACCAGGACCATAACAAAGGTGTATTTCTGAACGGAAGAGAGGCTATTTTGTAGCGCTGTGCAATGGAAGAAAACTGTACTGGGCTATAAAGACAAACCTTCTATCTGCTTCTATGCCAAGAAAACACCAAAAAGGAACAGAGCTTCCACCATTTACCCCTGTTTCATCCACTCCAACTGTATGCTTTCTTTCCATGTTAAGTGCGCTAAGTGTCAGCCACCTGAAGCTCGCCATAACATTAGCTCTTAGTAGTTTATTTCACTAGGTCAATCCACTGTTTTCTTGCATATCTGATTTTTTTCTTGCTCTGTCCACTAGAGCTCGTGTCATTTTCTGGTTTATTTTATATTTCCTTTTCTGTAAATCTAGACAAGAGTTAACAAGTAAAGGAAATAATACAGATTACTCCAAGACTCCATTCAACCATTTCTGTTCAGTGTTGTGCCTGCAATCCCTTAATATATGTATTATAGCTGGAAGTATGTTTTTCGCCAGGTTCGTTTTTAAGCTGCTCGTGCCTTGCACAGGATAATACAAAGAAGGCATTAGCCTGCAGTAGGAAAAAGTTTACAAAGAAAATTATTCCTACGTGGACAACGGGATCTGTGCATACCCACTCCTGCATTCTCCATACCATATGCAAATACTTCAGGTCAAAAATACTAGTTAGGCAGCCAACAACACCACAGCTGAAGAAAGGAAGAAAAGGTATTTAACAACCCAAGAGGAAGTTCACGTAGGCAGAAGTTGATTTTGTTCAGTATGCAGTGATGTCCAGGACATCTCGTGCTCACCAAGGGCAGCCACTAGAGCTTTGAGAACTAGTGATCGGAATTTCAACTCTCTGCCAGGATCAAGGACTTTCATGGAGCAGGAGAAAGAAAAGTAGAAACATGTTCTTCCAGTTTGGATTGCTTCAGGCACATGCTGTTATCGTAACAAGTCAACAACTGCATGTTCAACTGTAGGGGAGAGTCCTCTGTCGTCTGTAAGGATGGGTCAGTTGAAAACGCTACAAGGGAATGTATTACTAGCAAATACGAAACCAAAGAGCCACTGGTGCTGAAGAAAAATATTTCTGAAGGTACACGACTTGTGACTGCATTTGCAAGGAAGGATAATGACTGCAGCACGTTGCAGAACCAAAATATTACAGCCAGCACGGGTATGAACTGACTGAGAATCCTGGCAGATGCTACATGTGCTGCGTTTGTAGGCCCCAAATACCCTTGCCAGAGAAAAGTTTTTCATAAGGCCTCCACGTCTGTGGATATTTCAAGAGACCTGCGCAGCTTCATGTGCACAGCACTGCGTGAAAGTAAAATAAAGACTCAGACTGCCTTCCCTGGAAGAAGAGGGACCTCAATTACCCAGATAATTATAATTAATTTTTTTAAAGCATCAGTTGATTTGATTTTATCCTAAAGAAAAAAAAGCTTTAAGGAATTTAGAGTACAGACCTTCAGTGGATACTACGCTAGCACATTTTGCAAGATAACAACAAACAACTGGCTGCAGCAGCGGCACTTGAAGGAAAGAAGACAGGAGGCAGATCTTTATCCAAAGGAAGTTACTAAAATGGTAGTTTCTTATTTTGTGTGAAAATACTGTGTTACAACTTGCAAGGACAGGCTAAAGTACTGTCTGAACTTTAACTCAGTCTGACACAATCCACAACAGACCTTTTTAATTTTTTTTCTTTTTTTTCTTTTTTTTTCCCCTCCCCAAGTAACCCAAAACAGCAAAAAAAAGCAGAAGCTTTGGAATTTCAACATTTTTGGAGGGGGGGAAACTAAAATGGTGTTTCTCAATTAAAAAGAAAGTTTACAGAATTCTTCCTGGGTCGTTTCCCATCCACACACATCCACAAACAATTCTGGCTCTAATATTTTTTAACGGAGTTGTTAATTAATGGATAGCTGCTTATTTAAAAGCATGATCAGAGAGTCCATCTCATCACGACTGCATGACTCTCAACTATAGCACTTAATCTTCCTGTATAAATAGCAGTCGTATTTCTCTCCTAAGAACTTTTTCTTAAGCACTGAAAATTGTATTTTACTATTTAAATCAGAGGCATAAAAATGTGATACAAAATGTAAAACAGTATTAGGAAGTGGCTGGAGAACAGTTGCTTTGGTCTGTATCTCACCCCTTCAAAAATGGGAATCTGAAGCAGAGGAAGATTGACTCATAATAGCAGTTAATGAATATATAAGTAGGCTGCAATCAATTAAGCAGCTCTGTTGCTTTTTTAAATGTCCCTTCTGTGTTAGAGTCTTCCTTTTTATCTCATTTTGCTCAGTTCAACTCTTCTGACAGCAATAGCCCAAAATACCGCAGGTTTTCCTACAGAGAGCCCTACTGACTGCTAAATCCAGTGGTGCATGTCAATTTGATGACTCACGTCTCTTATTTCATTTTAATCTCCTTTCCTTTCATGTTGAGGGCCTAAAGTTTTACAGTTTCATTACAGCTCGCTCCTTTGCCTTCTCTCAGATACCTAAGATTTAGTAGGACAAGTAGGAAGAGCCCACACTAGCTGTCTCTAGCAGCTTTTGGACGGTTGTGACTACAGGGCGGAAGTCCATAGAAATTAGAGGAACAGCCACATTGCCGTTTTTCACAGTGCATTAAACAGAAACAAAATAGACATTCAAATCTAAGACTTCAGTGCTTGATACTGTGTTTTTTATACTTTCCTGCTCAAACAGAATGACTACACTTACTTGTGGCCATGATTAAGGCTGCTCTGTCATTGATACTATTTAAGATAACCATACTAGCTTGTTTTTTCATTAGTCATTTAAAGGTCAGACCAGTTTATCTTGCCCTGTGTTTTGGTATAGACTGGAATTCAACTTGGACAGATCAAAGGTATTTCTATGATGCATTTCCATTAAACATCTGCAGCCGCCTCTGGCTTGGATACCTAAACACAGGTACACAAACTCCAGTGTGCAGGCAGGCCTCCAAAACCTATAGTCTTCTTAAGAACAAAATCAAAATTTCCTAGAAATTATGGTACTTCTTTCAGGACTAGTAGTGCTAAATCAACTACTATGCAGCTACAGTTTGAGAGATGGCAGGACCTACAAATTTACTCTTGTGCCGGTTTGATATTCTTTGACATTTGTGGACTTACACCTACAAACGCTCAAGTCTGCAGCCGTAACATGAACCCAGTTCTTATTCATCCGCATAAACGTGAGAGGGGAAAACCGAGTACATGATATACTAGTGTATGGTATGTGTCTCCCCAAAGCAAACCAAAGCTGGCTGCTGGAGGCACTCTGACATTTACAAATGTAGTATACTTTCTACTCTTAAAACCTTAACTCAGTGATCCATATCATGCAGCCACCTACAGCAACCAGGGAACTTGAGAGATAAGAACAGCATTTCTTCATGGAAAATTGGGAGGCTGGGTTTTGCAAAGGAGTATTTGCAATATAATTAGCTTCTGACGGGCAAATTAATTCCAGTTTTGGGGTTTTTTTTTACTACATAGCAACGAAAAACAACTTAAAGTCTGAAAATGTCAGGTAACTGTCAAGCTATATTTAACTGCCACTTTTCACTTATGAGGAAACGTCTTTTGAATAAACAGATGATGTTGCTACAGGGTTGCTCCATCATTAGCAGCTGTAGAAGCACACGTTTGACTCCAGAAACAGCAGATAAAAAGGACACGAAAACAATGCGTGGTATCAGGCATTTCTGGAAGCAAATCATGGTTGTACTAAATCTTAGTTTGATTCATTCCTCCACTGAATAACCAAGTTTTGCTGTCAGGGTTGCTTGAATTCCTGAGAACTAAACAAGAACTGAATCCCACTCGTGGACTCTCAGTTAATTTCAGGAGTATGTGCATTCCAAGATCCTTCGCTCCCTCCCCTGAAATCCCTGGGAAAGGGAATGTACAATTTTGGCTACTTCATCAAATCATTGCTGTAGCTGGGAGTCTACTGAAAGCAGACTGTCATGTTAGTCCAGGAACAGGAACGCAACTAACCAGCTAACATATTCAGTCCATGCTAAACAGCTAGTTTGGAATAAAAAGAAAGGCCAGGAAAACAAAGAAATAGAGTATTGCAGTTCATACAAAGAAATGCGCTAGAAGGACTGTAAAGATGTTTATGAAACATATCATTAGCTGTATCAGGAGTCGAACTTCACTAAAAGCTGACATCACGCTGGGCGAGAGGCACAGTCTTGTTTCCAAGAATTGCTTTAAAACTGCAACAGCTAGAAATTGTCCAAACTACAACAGATTTTTCATCTGCTTAACATTCAAAGAAATAACATTTCAAATACCAAATGAGTACGAAGAGGGAAAGAAAAAGCAACCATGGACAACATTTCATCAGCTGGTTATTCATAATTCAAAACCGCAGAATACAATTTTGACACTATACTTGTGGATTACTTTCAGATTTAAAACATGGTTAGATTTCATTGCTGACCTTGCTTGTATTTCGCTGATGTACACACAGAAAAATAACAACCGTAACCAATCAGTTCAGCAACGCTTAGGAGAGTATTTCCACCAAGCTCGTTCTGATACGCAGAAAGGACTGAGATTATTTACTTCAGAATTTCTCAATGTACTAACACAAGGATGGACCTGCAGGAAAAGGCTTAAGCCACCTTGAAAACCTTACAACTAACTAGCCAGGTCAGATGAGTTGCTAGGAAAGATTAAAATATGGCCAACGGGAGAATCCCATTACTGATGGAATGGCCTCATCGTAGCTCAGTGTCAGAATCTCAGTGAACTTTAAGGCAAATGATAACATTTGATGTACAACCATCACCAAAGCAACGGGAATACGGAAAATAAGAATGTGAAAGGTCATGTACTACCTTGGCCTGCTTTCTTAACAGCATGTGTATATAGTGAGGAAACTCACCTACCTTCCTACCTACCACTTTTCAACAACTTACATTCTGAGATATTTTTGCTGTTGTGCCAAGCCTGGTTTTAGTCTGGAGCAGAAGTTTCTCTGCCTTACAACCAGAAAAGTATCTTTCCATGTCTACTAAGCATCTGTCACTAACAGCAAACCAGATGTCTTTATCTGGGTCGTCAGTATCACAACCTCTGGAACAGCCATTTCTACTTTCAAGGTGTACGACCTTTAGAGGGTACAACTGTTAGAGTCACATACATGATCTGAGGTAGAAGGCATCATAACAAAACATTCCGATTTGCAAGGAGAAAGGACTCAGCTCAGCCCTTAGCCTTACATTGTCAAAGGGTGGAACAAACTCCCAGACCAAGATGCTGGCCACATTTCTTTCTGTACTGTTTTTTACAGTGTTTTGTAGAATTTTGAGCGCCTCTGTGCCACTCTTCCTTCAAAGTGAGATGTAACTGCATTTTATATGCATTACACCTGGCGATGATCATAAAGCTTTTATACTTGAATGATAAAGAAAAAAACACAAGAAGAGATTCATGTAAGTAGAATCTTCTTGCCAGATCCAGCCAGTATTCTCTATGCAGAAGGACTATTATAGCATTTATTTAAGCAATATCATTGTCCCTGACATGCAGATATCTAACAAACACGCTTCAGCTCTTCACCACTCACCAGAGACTAGCACCCATGACATTTTATCCAAAAAATTAAGCACGCAAACAGCTTCATTCCATGTGTGAAAACAAAATTATAAATATCTGCATTACATATTAGATCTGTATTAATGAATTGTAAATAGCAAGTTATTGCAATGGTTATAAACTACCTGAGAGTATTCAGCCAAAAGTCGGGTTGTGAACAGCTTTTATCATTCTTTCAGCAACGAAAGAAGTTGCACCCTAAGAAAAAGCAGCTTAACTTCAGAAGCCAAGTTAATGAATGCACACAAATTGAGATTCCTCCCTACTCCTCTCAGAGGCAACACTTCTGGCTCTCACAATTTTATCATGACTCTCACTATTTTTAGGACTTTTCTTGGAGTCTGTGGAATCACGCCTGAGAGTCTTAGCATTAATTTTAAAAGAAAAGATTTCCATTCCCCTGCATCCTGAGAAAAGCTTGAAAGCGTGAAACCAGTGCGGCCTACAGGCTAAAAATCTAGAATGAATACAAGAAATTCAGGGTGGATTTTGTTTTGTTATACAAAAACCCCTCCTGATTTCTAAGTTGGTCCCTTGAAGTGCTAGATAATGCCTTGACTCCTCACAGCTGAGTGTCCCCTGGAATCTCTCCAGGGCAGATATAAGGCACAGCAGCAGTTTTATATGGCAAAAATATGCAATGCCACTTTCACTGCTCTATGCAATGGATTTTACTCTGAGGAATAAGAATATCCATTCCAGCTTCTCTTAAAAATCAGACTTTTAAAGAGAATGCTTGACGTTTTGAACTAAGAACAAATATTATGTCATGCACAAACTAATTTTGGTTCACAACAATGTAATTTTCTTTTTCTTCTCTGAAAAGCTAATTCTTCCGTGACAAAAAGCACCTTGTGCAAGAAGATAAAACTGAGTTATGTTACCTGCAAGTAAGGTGGAAACACATGTTAAGAAGGAATATAACATCTCTGAGGAAAAGATGAGGCTTTTACATTCACCTGAACATAGCTATTTGCTTTTCATTATATATGCAGTCGGAAATCGAGATAGTTAAATAGATAATCTGCTTTTCTCTTATCTATGACTGGGCAGCTTTTTAAAAATGCTACCACTAGATGGTGCAACATCTTAAATAATTCATAAATCCGCTGCACTTCCCCTCACCTCCTCCTTCCCGGCCTCCAATAAATTTCACTCAACAGCAGCAGGGAACAATGCACAGATGGGAGGCAAACTTGTCTTCTACAATCTGTATTTGTCAAAAGAGCGCCCAGAATGGGTTTCCCCTGGACATAATAATTCTCCGCTTCCTTTGGCACTTCTTTTAAACAGGAGGGAAAACAGCTGCTCATTTGAAGGAAAGCTGAATGGTCGTGAAGTCGCTACGACTGCCCACGGGTCTCTGGGAGCTACACGAGGAGGGAGGTGACTGAGCACTGCAGATCCAGGCAGACAGAATGCTGTCCTTGGGTTTGAAAACGCAAACTCAGCTCCCTCCTCTGCGGGACTAAGATTAACTGGGCAAACGCCAAAGCAAATCTCTTAACCTCCCTGCATCTCAGTTCTCATCCAGAAGTAAAAATTACGGAGCTGTTTGGACCTGTTTGTATTTGCTGATGTTGAAAGTACAAACATCTTGAAAAATTATGTCATATTCCAGGGCAGTGAAGTATTTTAGTGTATGTATGAGAGGCAAATTAACAGCTTCGGCATTCATTTTCCCTTGGCCTACAGTAGTGTGAAGAGATGCATTTTGATTATTCTTAAAAGAAGCTATGTTGATTTTCAGAAGTCTTTTACTTGCTTCTGCAAGGGATCAGACTCAGTTGCTCTGGAAATGCTTCTACTGTGCCCTTAAGTCTTCTTTTAGGGCCTCCTATTCCATCTCCTGAAGTTCTGGATTTTGAAAAAAGCCTGGTGGATCAACTGTATTGCTAAATGTAGCTAAATGGTTAGTAATGCTTATCCTGGTTTCTCTTTAAACATTTATTACAAATTAAGTTAAACTTGTAAATAAAACAAAACGACTTCTCCAGTTCTACATGCACAGCATAGGAAGTTCTGAGCTTGCTTTGCTCACAGAACTGTAAGTCTAAAGGGTATGTTATTTGAAAACACTTTTCTTAATGACCATCAGCAAACAGATTATAACCAAAGTTATGAGTAATGTGCATTTAAGCCTGTAAGAAAAAGAGAAGTGTTAGGTAGGTAACAGGAGAAGTTGTGCAGACAAGGTAAATTTTCTATCAGCTAGTAGACGTCAAACAGACTATTTAAACAGGTACATGAGATAGCACACACAAAGCACACACCTTCATTTCAGAGGGAAGAAATCTCCACCCAGCTATAGCCACCCTCCATATGAACTTTATTTAAAAGAAAAAAAAGTGCTGAGTAACACAAATACCTATGGAATAGATCAGGAACTGCTACAGGAACTATGAGAAATGCCCCAAAAACCAGCATATGCATCTGGGAGGTTAGAAAGCGGGTTAGAAAAAGAAAGGAGACTGTGGCTAATACATTAAGAACAAAGACGTGAAAATTAAGATAACCGAGAAGGCTCTTCCAACTCTGGATGCATCAGGGGATAAAATTCCCCCAAGGGATGACAGGACCTCCCCTAAGCTAAAATATTGGCAAGGGTATCATCAGGGTGCTCACATGGAATACAAAAGATTCAAGGTCCTAGCTTTCACTACGGGAAAGAATGTTCATAGGATACATTTAGCTGTTAAGTGTTTTACTGCTCTGAATGCATTTACTCTGCTTTAAAAAAAAAAAATAAAAAAGAAAAAGTCAATCAAGTCTGTATCTCTTGGCCAAATTGTCAAAAGGAAATGGAACTGGCAACTTCGGAAAGGTACCACAGGATTTATCAGGAATTAAACTGCCCAAAGGGGATAGCAAGTGTGCCCTTTTCCCCCTGTGCTGCACCAAACAAAGTGTGTACTACATACACCAGACGAAGCCATTTCAGCAAGATCTGTCCTTTATACGATGGGAGATACATTTAACATCTAAACCAGCTGCTTACTCCCTTTTCCTTTCCTAACAAAGCTCCTGCCATTTGGTTGCAAATTTGGTCTCCGTCATCTTTGCTCTAACGCTGCTGTACCCATGGCAATATTTTCTTAGGGCAGACAGGGCCACTGCACAGGGCAGGCCACCAGCTGAAGAGAAGCGAGGAGCAGGAGCCTCCAGGGGGCTCTGACTGCCAGCTCAGCTAGCCCCTGGGGTGCTGTGGGAAAATCACCTTTGGTGCCCTGGGAGTGTGACTGCTGGCAGGTCTCTTTTTTGAGGTCAAGAGTTTCCAGAGCAGGCTCCAGCTGACAGAATTGTAGCTGAATT
The DNA here is from genome assembly GCF_000703405.1 of Apaloderma vittatum. Taxonomy (NCBI): domain Eukaryota; kingdom Metazoa; phylum Chordata; class Aves; order Trogoniformes; family Trogonidae; genus Apaloderma; species Apaloderma vittatum. The sequence continues at coordinate 12,866 of NW_009724283.1, read as the reverse complement.
GTCACACCACAGGCAGGATGACATTTATGGCCATTCTGGACAGCAGCAGGGATCCCGGTGTTACTCAGTCTTGCAGCCTAAGAGAAGCTGTACTGGAAACCTTTTCCTGACTCACTCCCCAGGTCAACCCACAACAGCGCATGGGAACAGAAATCGGAGGCTGTGGCACTCGTGCTTCTGCAGGACCCTGCCCGTGCTCATGGCACACACAGGAGAGTAGGAAAAAATAGCTGTTAACTTCATTTTACATGTCACTTCTGAGAAATCTGCTGGCTGATAAGCAGCTGTCACAAGAGCAAACAAGGAGAGCGCAGGTGAAAGATGCCGTTTTCATGGGAGTCTGTGCTTTGTGTAAAAATGAAAAGGGTGATGAGGGGCCGTAATAGAGATTGTAAGAGATTCTGAAGGAGACAGAGAAATTGAAAGCCTGTATTGTGTTTTGATCGAGTTCATAGGTCCTAGTCAAGGAAGATACTACCACATATTTTTCAGCAGATCTCTTGCACTTGCAGACCTAATCCCTCTGGGTGCCCAAGCACAGTCATCAGCCAAAAAGCCAATCTAAACTGGAAAGTTTATCTTTATAACTAAGGTTTAGGTACTCAGACAGCACCTTATACTGTGAAATTATTTAACTTCAGAAAAGCCCCGTGAGACGTAGAAAATAATTTCCAGAGAAGCAGTGTAAAAATGAAATATCAAAAAACTACATTATGTTGCTTTTCACCACGGCAAAGTCTGCCACTAAACAGGAAATTAGAGTATTAGAAGTTCAGACTTGATGTGCAGAAGTTCAGACTTTATGTGCACACTTGTGTCCTACTGGTCAGAAACATGGACTTGTAACTGCCATCTACATAGATGCCAGAATAGGCAACTGAAAGGTTTCCCTTATTTCTGACACGCACACATTTTTCTCTTTTTAATCCAAAGGTTTTTCTCTTTTCTGATAAAAAGCACCACAAAGTATAAGAAAAGATGGAAAAAAACAGAAGGGAAGTGTAATCTGTCTGCAAAATAAGTTCTTTTTAGTTGTTCTAGTACTTTTAAAAAGATATTTTCATCACAATGTGATGAGCTCTTAAAAAGAAAGTATTTCTAGTGTATTCCTTTCTGGAGTGCAGTTAAATACTTGGGAGAGAAAGCATGTGGAATAGAGAGAAAAAAGCCTGTTGTCTCTAAGCCCCACTCCTCCCCCCGCCCCAAAATGCCTCTGTGACTTCCACTTCAGTGATACAGGTAAGTGAATATCTGAAGAACGTAGGCTGAAGCTGCTGACTAGCTTCTTCAAGTAGAAATCTTAACTCACTTTCTGGTACGACTGCCACCACTGCCGTCGTTCTTTCCACTGCATGGAACAGAGAACACGGAACAAGTAGATCTACCCTTTCTTTAACCAGCAGGTGAGAGGGCTTATTTCATCCAGACAAGTCCTACGCTAAAAGTCGTGGCCTTCTTTAGAAAAAAAGAGACATTAAGTTATCATTGCATTACTAAGCAGGCATTCGCCCAAGAACATTGTATTCACATATTTTAAAAACATAAAACTTGTTCCGCAGTTATTTATGATTCTGCAAGGTGACAAAATCTAATTAACTTTGTCTACTCATTTCACAGAAGAATTAGAAGTCTGCAAGAGAAAATACACCTGACTTTCCTTGAAGCACATGTATACAGCCAGCTATTTTTTAATTTAAAAAGATAGTCAGATGGCTCTGTGATTCGATTAAAATAAAGTGCTGCAAAAAGCAAATAAATCCACCCATAGCTTATAATGTTTGACAAGAGTTTTAGCACAAAGTTGTTCTTCCTTTCTGACCGGCAGTACTTGGCCTTAGTGATTATTTAGTCAGGGCTTATTTATTTTTTCACCTTGAAGAGCATAACTTCCTTCTTTTGTTTCCAGTAGAACTTACTCATAAACTCAGAAATTACTCCACACTAAAAGCAAACTAGAGTCCTGCGTCTCAGCAGGATCAAGACTGTGACAGATAGGAGTGTGTGCATACAGAAAACAAAAGCCATACCTGGCTGAGGGAGAATAGCCAAGAATAAACATGGAGAACACAAAGGTTTACAGGCAACGTGCGATACAGGAGTGTTAAAGGCAGTGTCTAATTCAAATATTCACTGAGAAAGAACAGGATCTGTTGACTACAGATGAAAGTCCCTCATCATACGTTTTTACTCATGCTACCCAACAGCATACTGGAAACCTTTTACAGGCTAGAAATGAACGTACGGAATAAATAGATTACATCTATATCAACTAATAAGACACAGAGAGCTTCTTCACTGTAAGAGAGTGCAGTCCTATTGACTGCCCCATCTGACACTGACCAGAAGAGGCATATTATCTTTATGTTAAGTGTATTTACATGTACACAACACAAAATTATTTAATTGAAGTTCAGAATTAGCAGCTGGCAGAATATCTCACGCTCATTATTTGAATCATCTGGTGGAAACAATAGAAGAATTTCAACTACACTTGAACCCTTCACCTCCAATTGAAGAACAGGGAACATAGTTGAACTAGTTGAGGGAATGCAGCCAGTTCCCTGAGCTGTAAATTAACTTCAGTTCAGCTAGAAATGTGAGCTGGAACGGTATTAGAGGCAGATCCTGCAACATTTGCTGGATTTGCCAGATCCCCTAACTCAGCCGGCAGACAGCAGCTCGGGATGATACAGCCAGTAGGTTGGAAATGCGACATCTCCTTCAAACAGGTCTTTGTGTAATTTAGTCCCAGAGTTTAGCCCATTCACTTGGCGTTGAGGGTTGCAGAGATATCCACCAGCACCGGAACTCTGCCAATCCCAAAGTTGGAAAGAAAAGCAAACAATGCTGAGATTACTCTAATACAAAGAAATTGCTTTTAAACAAGTATGACATGCTTCAAGCATACTTTCTTGGAGGAAAAATAAAAATTTGAAAACAAAACCTTCATACTTTTTTTTCCTTTTTTTCTTTTTTTTTTCTTTTTTTTTTTTTTTGAGATTTGTATTCTCCCCTAGGCTTTACTCAGCTTGCACTAAAAATGCTAGAGAAACTGTTGCAAAACAGGACACATGCACTTTGCGGGTATTATTTGTATCTACATTTGCAACTTGGTACTCCATCCAGAGTCATATGACTACATCCGCAGTTTTAAACGTGCAAAAAATGAGTAGCAAACAGAAAAATCTTGGCATGCAGATAATCCCAAATTAATCTCTAGTGAAAGCTCCAACCACGTCACTCTGGCTTATTGCTCTCTACCAGTCTGAGGTGAGAGCACACGTATCAAAAACATGTCATTCCTTATGGTTTAGAGGCTTGCGCCCTCATTTTCTAGTAAAAACATTTCGTTTGGGCACACAAAACCTTTTCCAAACCCCATGTGTGGTTTTGCTGCATTTTTATTTCAAACAATGGCGAGCATTTGCTTTGACATTATATTTGGTCACTTCTAGTACTCCAGAAACTTCTGACTGATAAAAACTCGGTCATTTTAGTTCCTGTTAACAGTCAACTGTAATTTCAACATGCTTCAGGCAGAAGATTATGAGGTCATGGCAAAACTACCCAGATACAAAGACCATAATTCATATCCTCCTGTGTGTGAAAGACAGTTTTCCCTCTTCTTTGGTGAAGAGTTCAGTCTGTGTTGTGTATATTTTATTCAAAAAACCACAACCACAAACACCATCCTTACTGATCCAATTTTCTGCTATGCCCTAAATAGTCACACTAGCAAGTTCAAACAGGCCTGTCAAGTCTTGGCAGCAAAACCACGACAGTCGGACTTAGGGTTTCAATGACACTAACACCCTTACACGAACCAATAGAAAGGTGCAGTGAAAAAAAAAGCCAAACAAAAACCCCCAAGCTACTTGACTAGAGATGCCCCCTGCTAGCTTTAGTAACGATGGCTAGCACCGTGTGTCAGCAGCAGGAGTTCAGCAATCCTGGCCTGGAAGCGGCATGGCAGAGCATCATGCCATAGCATTCATCAGGATTTGCACACCAGTGCTGGGATCTCACTGTTTTAAACGCAGAACACTGTAGCCCTTCTTGCTGTAGCATTTCAAATAGTTTCTAGATCATGAACCATAACCTTCCTCAAATAAAGAACATGAGTACTCTTAAAGAACACGGTGTTTCAGGATGTAATCTATTGTTTGCTAAAATATACCCTTGCAAAGTGTGGAAGGTTTTTTACCACGCTTGTTTTTTATAAGTCTAACTGGGAGAGGAGATGGAAGAAAGAGTTTAATCTTACCACTGTGGCTGAACTCAGCCTTTATTGTCCAAGAAATGCTCTACAATTAGTCAAACACATTTTCCAAATGTCTTCATCTTTTAAGGGCTTACATACATCAAAATCTTTCTAGCCTAAAGTTTTTTTGCGTATCTCTCTGGAATCTAGACGGGGAAAGTGGTGGGTATGGTTTCAGTGACGATTCCAACAACGTTTCTCTGAAACGACCTGCAAAATTTTATCTCGGTTATGACTAAGAAAATGCTGTCACAAGCTAGCACAGTTAACTCACATCAGTCAATTTTTAACTGAACAATCTATTTTATAGTACCATCTCGCTCTTCTGCAAGCTCCTTAACAATCAGAGAAGCAAATAGTTACTAGAATATATATTTTTATTTCATGACCTTAATGACTTTAGCTCTATGACTTTCAGTTGCTGTGACAAAGTCCAGAGAAAAAGTGATAAATTGCTACCTGTGACAACCATGCAAGTGCAATTGTTTTAAATATGTGGGTGAAATGACCTGGAAATACTATTCATTGCTGGCAATATTAAAGTAATCTAAAAACCAGCAGACATGGATGATCACTGAAACTCTCTCTCATCCAGGTATATGGACTATTCCAACAAGAGGAGTTAAGACACTGCAGGTCTTTTGGCTAACCAATGACTGAGGAAGCTAGAACTAAGAAGTTCAGGTACAAACTACTGGAATTATCCGGGTTTGAAGTAAAACACAAATCAGCTTCTCTGTTCTTCCTCTACCCGCTCCACCAGTTTTCAGTTAAAGAGGGTTCTTAGGTCCACATACCTCAGTTCAGATTTATTGTCACTGCTTTATATGTTGGACTCTTAACACCATCACTACCGAACACAGAAGCAGCAAAAAAAAAAAATTCATTCAAGCTGAGAACTGAAAACAATGTGAAGACAGGGGCATGCCAGTGTTCTCTCTTTTAAAGAACAAACCACTACTCTTCTCCCCACTCTTGAATTTTCAGTTAAGGTGTTTCCCAAAGGACTACAGTTTGGTACACCTGCAAGGCTAACTACTTGACCTAAATTAAGTGCCAAAATCATAAAGACTGTTATTTTCTCATAAGCAAAAAATTAATGTTAGAATGTCAAGAAGTTGTGAGTGGTGCATTTTTTAGAGATACATGTGCTACTCTTGAATGTATGAGTCAGGAAGTACAGATATACAGCACTACCACAAATTAGTTGGTTCACATAGAGATCTGCTTGGTCATGCTTACACATGAGCACTGAAAAACACAGCCTTAAGTCAGCAGCCATAAACATTCCAGTCTTTCAACACTAAGTGCTCTTCAAAACCAGCTTCACCTATGGCCCCTTCCATAGGGGTGAGACACACTCGCACACAATGGATGCCAGAAAAAAAGATGAAATTGCAGCTTATTTCATTAGCACTGTTTGTACAGAACCTTTCCACAATCCAGGTCCACGTATCCAGGCACTTATTATTTTCAAGCGGGATGCTCACATATCTTAGTGGTTCTAGTCCGCAGTTGCTTACCTACAGTACAGAAAAATTATCTTACACTATTACTACCTTTTTTCCCCACGAGTTAGTTCACAGTAGTGTGGAACAATGACCACAGATGGAGAAATGGTACAGAGACACGCTACAAACATGGAAAGAATGAAATAATAACCAGTAAAAACCTTAAAGTTTTATTTCTGACAGGAAATAAGTGCAGCTCACACATCTAGCTTTTGCTAGGAAGCAAAAATGTCAAGTGTATATGAGATTTTTAAATGCCAAAAAATAGAAAGCAAATAGATCACCTGAAATAAGGAAAAAGTAGTGCAATACTCCCTCACAAGTGCTTCCCCCCTGCCCCTACAAAGGAATTTCATATTTGATCACTGCTGGTAGCAGCACGTATGGCAGGGAAGACAGGGATGCTCAGACTACTCCGAGATACTTGAGTTTCTTTGCAGAAGAGTAGCCAAAACAAGGACAGCCCACCGCAGCCACCTCAGATGGAAGTGAACAGCCCACAACAACAGTTCTAGAGCAACAATCCCCTTTCTCCAGCTGATTCCTCTTGTGGCTTTGCTTATGGCACATTTCATGAGTGCAAAGGTAGGAAGCACTCTTTATGGATCGTAAAGGAACCAAAGGAAAATTTACTGGACTCGTTAAGCCCAGGACACACCTATTCATAAAAACTCTCTGCCCAAAGTATTCTTATACCAGAGCTCTAAACATATTCTTACGGCTTTCTGGGCAGCCAAAGAGACAATGAAAGAAATATTACATGACACAGAAGGTTTGGCGACAATTCACGCATTAGCCTTCCCCCTGGGCATAAATACCATGGCAGCAGAGTCTTTCTTTACGACCTCAACAAACTGCACAGACTATTGATAAATGAATATAGTTCTACCACAGAAGTGGATACAGTGAATGCAGTTCTACCACCTGAAGTTCACAACACTATTTAGACAGCTTCCAAGAAGGCAGGAAACAAAGCTATTACGCTTTTAAGGTTATATTCTGTTCAGATAAAAACTCAACAATGCTTCAGTCTATATCAGGAAGTCATTTATCTGTTAAGAAATAATCTCTTCAATAGGTTTTCCATTGCCAGAAAGGTACAGAACTAATTTCTTTCTCTTTGGATCTTTATTCCCCTCTTGAATAGACAAGGAATAGACAGAGGCCCTGAACTCCTCTATTGTCTATCTAAAAGAGTTTTGTTTGCTGTTTTGTTTATATTTTCCCTGCTGTATGAAGCAATCCTTTTCTAGAAACAGTGAGCTAATGTATTTATTATCCCCAGCATCACTGTGCTTTCTTTGTGTCACATCCTTCAAGAAAAATCAGGTTATTTTCTCCCCCCAGGACTACAATAAATTTTAAACTACAATCCAGTTTCCAGTGCTGGGCACCAGTCAGAAACAGGGCAGGTTGATGAGTAGTTTAGAGGAAAGAAAGACAAACACCTTGACCAGCATTATTTGTCCGTCTCTTCAGCAACCGGCACAAGGTGAGTAAAGCCTTATCCCCCTATTTTTGTGATTTACGAAACTCATGATATCAGGAGAGTTCAGCTTTTGTGTAAAACATCAAGTAGCAACATCCTGATGACTACAAGTCAATTATAACTCGCTGCGTAAGTTTTCTTTAAAGCCATACTCACTGTTACGCCATATAGTCCAGCTATTTTGCCTTAGGTGAAAGCAGAAATCCTTCTCCCTCCAGGAAGATTCCCAAAGCAGTCCAGAAACAGCAGAGCAGTGAGCCTGCAGCTGTAAGGTGATTAGTGTCAAGCAGTGCTCACTTACAAAGTAGGAACCGTTATGCACGCTACAGAAATGATTGCATTTTGATTTTTACTTACTGTATGCTGCCTTTCCATGTTTCTTCTGAATCCGGCCTGTGTAGCTGCAGACCCGGAGGTATTGCGTACAGTGCTTTCAAACCGTTTGTCGCAAAGTGGCAATGAAGAAAAACTGTAAGAAAAAAATTGATACCCATCAGTTTCTTCAAGGATTGACTTAATCTGTAATTAGTCATCAACACAACCAAAGACAACGTCAGTGTGAAAGCAGTATTAGGAGGTTGTAAAAAAACAGATTACAAGACCAAGCCACATAATTCAGTTAAAATTAAATGCAAAGAAAAATTAAGGTAAAGTCTTTAACTAGACAGTTCTCAATTTCAAAGAGCAAAACCTGCAGAAGACCATATTGGGCATGTTGAAGTTTTACAGGTGAAGGGTGCACAAATAACACATACATACTTGCATAAAGTTTATTATAGTTATTTTGAAATCTCAAGACTTCTTTGTTCACTTCTCCACGCCAGGAAAGAAAGATGTGCCAAAGACTCCATAAAAAAGAACACCCAACTTCTGGCCTCTGAATATATATAACAGGAAGGTTACCGTAATGTTTTCTAACTGCTCGACAGTAATTTTTAAACTACAAATCTTAAAATTATAAGCCCAATACAATTCTGTGATACTGTAGATAAGTATCACCATATCAGCACAGTCGTTAAAAAAAGGTCTGAACAGTCAAGAAGATAGAAATCTAATTTCTTGTCAGCATAGTTTGAAGGAAGTATTAATTACAAATAAAGAACAGTTCTTTTGAAAATTATCCATATCTACTAGACACAAATAAGAAAATTCCTTATGTCAACACACGTGATAAAAGCGAAATGGGGCTCTTCACAACAGAATGCTATATTTTAACAAGGACTGCACTTCAGAGCAGATTATATACACAGTGTATTTAGGAACAGTTATGCTTAAGCAACAGTCTGTGAGAGTATTACTAATTTTCTTTAATGATACTTTATTACATAATCAAAAATTACAGGAAGACCAGAGCCAGCCCTAAATATTTTTAGACACAGGACTGCAAAATAAATTTACAGGCCGCATACCAGTAGGTATTTCTCACATAACTAACCCCTATAACTTTGGAGAGTAATCTGATTCCCCTTGATCTTAGGTTACCTGTTACCCACAAATCTGAATAATCACTTATATGTCTACGACATGTTAACTATACCATAAACCATCTTCTAGCTCTAAAATACACTAGTGGACACCGAGAAGATTAGAGCCATCAGCGTCTCTCTGCCAATATATGGCCAGCTGAGGGTGGGAAAGTGAAAAAGGGAAAGACAAAAAGGAGAAAAAAAAAATCATAGAACTGTTTAGGTTAGAAAAGGTCTTTAAGATCATCAAGTCCATCACTAAAACATGCCCCCAGGTGCCACTATTTAAGTCACACCCTTATGACTCACCTCTGCACACTATCTCCTCGCCACTAGTACAACAGGATCAATTTACAAACAAAGGTTCATCTACCGGGTTAACAGGGATTTTGTAAGAAGGCAGAGGGGCCTCTGTGATAAGGGACCAGAGCTGCCTTCTGTTGGACACAAAAGGCTGAGCCAACCCGTGAAACTGCTTCTGCCTCTGTGAAATAATGTTTCAGAGAGGGTTTAAGGGGTAAAAACCAAAAATCAAACCCAAACCCAACAAAATGCTCAACAGCTGGCAGGGTGGAGAAAGTGTGAGAAACATGACATGAAGGCCAGGGAAAAAGTGTCTGGGGGGGGGTGCCCTGAAGGAAGCTTCAGCCCTGGAGATAAGCCCCCACAGGAGCAGCTTTTCTGACAGGAACTGTTGCCCCACACTGGGGCAGGAGCATCCTGAAGGACTGCAGCCTGCAGAGAGGAGCCGCATTGGAATAGTTTGCGAAGGAAAGTGCACGGCTTTCCGATTGCAGTTATACCTCATGTACATACTTCTCTATATTTAAGATTCCAGTATTAGGATGACATATAAAAAACAACCCCCAGGTAAAACAAGAGTTACCGTTTTGTGAATATAAAACTCCTCCCATGACACAAACATCCTGGAGGCCGTGAGCTAGTAATGCCTAGAAAGCGGTTAGCCAACGAACACAGGAGAAACCACATCACAGCGAAGAAGGAAATAAGGTGCTCTTCTGAAAACTGAAGCGATGTAAAATACAAAAGCAGAAGAATGCTAAAGACAACAATGCCCTAATACCTTGAGTGGTATTATAGCTCAGAGGTGTAGTCCTTTAAAATCGCCACAGGCTAATCAAATTCTAACTTTAAAAAAAAATAAAAAATCCCACTATCAAACCACTGGTGACCAAGAAGTTAAAACCAAAATTCTCAGCCCACTCAAGCAAGGAAGCATAACACACAAGATTTTTTTGCAGCACATGCAAGCCCAGTCTCAGAGATCTATTAGATTAAGTTAACAAAACTTACTCCCACTTCCATATAGCTCTTAAAAGTCACACTAAAGAAGCCAACAGTATATCAAGCTATACAAAGACTTTTCCTTACATGTTTTAGTAACTACCACTTCAGCCTGATTCCTCCACATGAGTGCTCTTTGTTGCTCCTTATTATTGCTGATTTCCCAAGGAAAAAACCCTACTACAAGCTAACTGTGCACAGGTGAACTCACTGAGACTGTGAATCTTGCCATTCTGATCTAAATTCCTACCAGGTGTCTCACCAGCAGCAACAGTCAGTATTTTTTTTCCCCTTGGAGAAGCAAGCAGAATACATGTATCCTTCTCCACTCACCATTGCATCTATCTGAACCAGGAGCTAAAAATTGTGCAATTAGAGACAAACAGGTAGCAGATCACCTTGTGACGATTATCGCTTAACGGGGAAGCTAAAGCAGGGACTTCTGAGTTGATATGACTTATTCATATGGCTTACTAAAAAGGCACTAATGTGGCACCTAGACTTATCAAAATCTTACACATCAACGCATATGACAGCATTTCAAGCTTTATTACTCCTACAACCTATACTTTATCTGGCCATGCATGTGACTTCAGCCATTTGCCGGCAGGAAATGAAATGCAGCAGCAATTTGCCATTTTTTCACACAGTGTTTTGGGACATGGGTTGTGGGGTTTTTTTTTAGCTTTTGGCACTGTTCAGAAACAGAATAGACTGTTGGCTTTAAGAGTATAGCTAAGAACACTGAAAATACATTTATTTCAGTTCTCAGGACAGATTGAGCTAGCCATTGTCGACTCTTAACAAAGAATTACAGACGGTAAAAATGTGATTCAAGAGTTACAGTTTCTTTTCAGCTTCCTGAAAAACACTTTTCAAAAAACACCATAGCATTTCTGAATCACATCACCCCAGCTGCTGAAAAATTATTCAAAACCAGGACGGAACTGGGAAAAAGAAAAACTATAGCTCATTTAAGAGCTGTTACATGGAGAGGTCATGTTTTCCTGTGGGATTAAGAATGTGAGGATTTCTTCCACCATACCATTACAAGGCACAATGCATACACAGCACAAAGCAGCTAGAACCTTGAAGTAGAAATGATCATTTACAGTGCTGTACAATATGTAAAACACGATTTGTTTTCCTGGTCTGCAAGCAGTGGCTGTATGGAAGAGGGTATCTACATACTGAAATCAGAGTAGAGGATAAATACAGACAGTGCTTTAGAAAAAGAAAATTGCAAGATTATAAGAACTTGCCTTCCCAACATACAAAACCGCAAGGATGCGGTCTAGCAGAGGTGACCTGGAGGGTAAGAGCTGCTTGGAAGCGCAGAAAATGCGCCGAGGGGAATATTATTGTCCTATTCCAAGAATTACTTGGAAACTACCTTTCCTTACATGTTTTGAAATTGCACCAGTGAACGAGCTCTCTAGTGCAAGCCGAACATAGCTTAGAAACAAATTTCAGGAGCGCACGTATAAATGGGGTGAGTGTGTTCCTTGCAGTGAGAAAGCAGCTGGCTCACCTACCATCTTGTTTACATTCCCCCAGCCTTTTCTTCTCCGTGCTTCTCCCAATCACATTCCCTTTGGTACTTAGCACAGGCAAACCGACGGTGGCACATATGGGCAACACTGTATGTATCACACCATTCATTGCCTTTTATAATGCCCATTAGAATTTCTGGAACACAGATGTCTAAAACAATTATTTACTGAACTGGGTAAAGGTAGTAATTCAACAAATAACTTCAGTTTTGAAATGGGGAAGTAACTGCTGCTGTTGCCTAGAACCTGTGCAGAACTACACTTTCAGTCCAGCTGCAAGTTTGCTTCCTTGATACATGTGGAGAAAAAAAATATAAAAAGAAATACACCTTTGTTTGACTTTTAGAAAACCCACCTTATAAATTCAGACTTGTCATTTAAACTGTCGAAACAGGGCCTTTTTTAGAAATCTGGTGCCAAACACTGTGCTTGGTTCAAACCACAAAGTGGTTCAGGATGACTGCAATACCTAGGGAACATCATTCTGCTCATCCCAGCACAAGGCATCTTTCAGTCACTCCCAGTTATCCCTCTTCTTTGATTGATACTTACTTAGCCAGGATGTGCATGTAGGTGCACGTAGGAGGTCCCGACAGTCTCCACCAATATTCTCTCCCTCCCTCCATAAGCAGACACTCTGTGGAAAATCATTGATAAACCATGGCCTCTGTCTTCACTCTCTGTTTCCAGTGTAGAAGCAGACATTCCACCTCGACCAGTTACCCAACATTTTTTGCAAGAATCCTTCCCTGGAGCTCAGGCTAGCAGAAAACTTACTGCAGCTGGGCTTCTAGGCTACAGCACTACTGCTGTCACTCCCTCCACCTGGAAGTTGGAACAATCTGAACTGGAAAAGCAGGTTAGATCCCAAAGTCATCTAGTAAAGTCTTTTTAAAGGTGTGTTACTTTGGAGTTGCACTCTAGAGGAATTTTCCTTGTGATACACACGGGATGGGGGTAAGATAAAATATCTTTTAAACGGACATACAAGATACAGAACCACCTCCAGTGTTGACAAAACCAAACGCAGTCACGCCTCAGGGAGGGAGGAGACTGACTTTTGTACACCTATTATTCACCCGTGGTCACAGTGAGATTGCCCTACAGCGGTTTCACCACTGCCCTGGCAACAGGCACCGAGGCTGCCGGGGCCCCGGCTCCCTCAGAGAGGTCTTCCACTGAGGTGGGAGTGGAGCCACCGAGGTCCAGGCCACGACGGCCAGCGCTTCACCCCAGCGAGGAGAGGGCAGCCCGAGCGTGGTGGGCATGCGGCTGTGCGAG
>NW_009724282.1:1098-2421 GCF_000703405.1 Apaloderma vittatum | reverse complement strand
GGCAGCTTTGGATCTCGGAAACACCCACTGCAGGAACTTTTGGGCCTCCCACACAATATGTAGGGACCTCTCAGGCTGAGAGACACCCACCTAGGAAGATTTTTTTGTCCTTCTAAAATTAAGGCAGCTATGGGGCTAAGAAATGGGCATTTATGGAGATTTTCGGTTCAGAAACAGTGGTTTTGGAAGCTTTTGTGCTCAAAGAACAATGATTTGGTGAGCTTTGAGACGCCAAAGCACCACTTTCAGAATATTTTGACCCTGGAGTATCATTTTAGAGGAATTCAGAGTATCATTTTCAAGGAATCTGGCATCAGAATCACCCATTTCTGGAGGTCTTGTGCTGAGAAACACCCCTTGTGGGACTCAAAGGAAGAAAGGATTGTCTCAACATTGCAAAGATGTGTAGTTGGGAACCGCAAGGCTTATCACAACAAACTGCTCCTGTCATCATTAACCAACTTTCTGCAACATTTGCAGCGACTAACACCTGGCAGGCCTTGAACATGGCTGGGACAGGAGGCCTAATGCAACATCCTGCCAGAGAATACGGTGAAGCATCGCAGACACAGCAACAATTCAGCAAGGAACCAACACACTGCTGCAAAGGAGTCTGGATAACAGGGACTGCTGACGAGCATCAGATAACGAAACTTGAACTCCAGTCAGGAAGAGAGCAGCCCTGCCCATCTGCTCTACAGCAGCCTTGTAGCCACCAGCTCAGCCAGCTCAGCATTTTGAGATAAAGAAGAAATGCTAAATGCTAAATGCTAAATGCTAAAGCATTTTGGAGCTAAAGAAGACTACAAGCCTTCCTCCAGAAGACCCCGATCCCACGACCACGAGACGGCAGCCTGCATGCAGCAGGAGGAGATTTCACAGAATCACAGAATCATCCAGGTTGGAAAAGACCCTCAGGATCATCGTGTCCAACCATTAACCCTACACGCAAGTTCATCCCTAGACCATATTACTCAACACTACATCCAAACGATGCTTAAACACATCCCGGGATGTCGACTCAACTCCCTCCCTGGGCAGCCTGTTCCAATATCCCACAACTATTTCCATGAAGAACTCCTTCCTAGTGTCTAGTCTAAACCTACGTTGTTTAAGCTTGAAGCCATTCCCTCTAGTTTGGTCACTAATTACCTGAGAAAAGAGACCAGCACCAGCCTCTCCACAATGTCCTTTCAGGTCTCCCCTCAGCCTCCTCTTCCTCAGACTAAACAGACCCAACTCCTTCAAACGGTCCTCATACGATCTATTCTCCAGCCCCTTGACCAGCTTCGTTGCCCTCCTCTGCACCCGCTCCAGCACCTC
>NW_009724282.1:0-738 GCF_000703405.1 Apaloderma vittatum | reverse complement strand
TCCAGGTCTCTCTGGATGGCAGCACAGCCTTCTAGCGTGTCAGCCACTCCTCCCAGCTTGGTGTCATCAGCAAACTTGCTGATCGGACACTCAATTCCCTCATCTAAGTAGATATAGATCCGCCACAATTTTTCTGAGAAGGAAAGCTAAACTTCTGGTCATAGAATACCGATTCCACTGTCCAGAGAGCACTCCAGGGCCATTTCTTCAGCTCTCCTGCCTCAGTCAGGGACCTTTTAGGGTTGGAGGTGCTGTGCCAAGGCAGCCACCTCCATCTCACGCCCTCTCGTCCTCCTCCCCACAGGTGGCCCCCAGGCAGTCCCAAACAGCACCGCAGCGCAGCTGGAGCCAGGGCTCGTCCCGGCCTCGTCCCACCATGGGGACAGCCTGCACGGCTTCCCTGCCACGAGACACCACAGGCAGCTGGCGGGAGGAGGTGGAGGAGGAGGAAGTGGAGGAGGAGAAGGAGGAGGAGGAGGATGACAAGAACGACGACGACGAGGATGATGGTGATGATGATGAGGAGGAGGAGGAAGAGGGATAGGAGGAGGAGGAGGATGACAACGACGATGACGATGACGAGGATGATGATGAAGACGATGATGAGGAGGAGAAGGAGGAGGCAGAGGAGGAGGTGGAGGAGGTGGAGGAGGAACTGAGATAAGGAGGCAACTCTTCTCAGTCTCTCCATGACCCACCTTTTATTCTCTCTCTCTCTCTCTCTCTGTTCGCTTTTTT
>NW_009724281.1:15451-20078 GCF_000703405.1 Apaloderma vittatum | reverse complement strand
GACAAACTGATTTCCTGAAACTAAAAGACTAGAAATTGCACTTACTGTTCTACGTAAAGAGAAATGAGTACTTCATACTACGTTTTGCTAGGCAGATTATGTAGTGAAGAAACTGGGAAGAAAAAAAAGGAAGAGAGGATGAAATGGTTGAAAAAAAGCGGAAAAAAAGTACCCAGAAATCTTTTTTTTTTTTTTCAGTTAGGGAGAAGCAATTGCTGGAATATGAGTTACATGTTCACATTTTGCCATGCAATTGTTGCTTGAGACTTGAGAACAGAGAACTCAGCCAGGGCAGAATACTGGAGAAAAATGGCCCTTATTCAGCTTATTTGAAATTCTCTTTCATTCACCATTTGAAGACTTCTTTCATCCAGTTTGGAGTTAGACATCTCATATAGCACAGACCTATAAAGTCAACGACATTTATACACCTGATGAAACTTTTGATGTTTGGGTCACAATGCGATGTTTGATTATCACACTCTGGAGACTATTCTGAGTATTCCTGAAGTGCACGTTTACTTTATTGCAGAGAAATATGGGGGTATTTAAATTTTAGGGAGTTTGTGGTCGGTTCAGGAGGTGGATGCTCAATCAACATGGGGAAGCAGGAGAAGGTACTATTTGCATGACTCTTCATATTCAGTTTGTTTCCAAAGCATGCTGTTTCAGGCTCCATTCATTTTCGAAGATACAGCTTGATTCTTCCAGATAAGCTGTACATCTGCGGCCCCACTGTACATTGGACTAATCTAACAGAACGTGGCTGGCTGAGGAGTGAGGACATGGTAGTTTGAAGACCTACACATCTTTTTAAATGTGTGAAATTGCAACCTTCTTTGGAAGATGTAAGAATCATTACTGTTTTAGCAACAGTCTTAATATATTTGACACTTTTATCCCAGTTCTGCACAACCTAGAAATTGTTACGTGTGGATACATACTTTGAAGCAGATCTAGTTGTGAGAGACCCTGTTCTGAAGGGAAGGAAAGCATAGCCATTGAGACTAGAATAAAAATCCTTATTGCTTATTTCCAGTTTCGAAGACCCCACCCCTATATTTTAAGTTCCCATTTGCCTCAAAGTTAAAATGTGGTAATGACCCAAAGCTTACACAAAACTGTCTATTAATTTTACAGTAGATTTTAACAGCAAAAGAGTAAGTGCAAATATTCAATATACCAAACAGAATAAAGACTAGTAATTGCTAGACATTTTCTCATAATTAAAAAATTTTTGTGGCCACGATATATTACATCTTTTGCAACTTGTTTTAAAGATAGTCAACACCATTCATGACACAAAACCTGACCAGCAAGCACACTATAAACCCTTTTCACTGATAATTAAGTTTCATGTTTGATTACGAAAGAGAAAGTCAAGATCATCACTTGGATGTAAATTGGACTTTAAGCACTAGCATTTAAGCAAAACAATAAAGTAGTTTTGCACAGACACATTTACATGAGCAGTTATAATGTCAGTATTATTTACAGCATTATCAACCATTTCCAGTGAAGTTTGCATGACTAATTAAAATTACATAATAAGAAGCTGTACTGTGTCTTTCAAATTAAATCCTATCTTTTCTGTCTGCAGTTATGAAGTCTCAGCTCAGATATGTTACAGTAATTCCTTTTTGGTGACATCAGAAATGTTACAGTTTAGAAGGTTACATATTTAAAAAAATATCTCCAAACACAGTAAGTAGCAAGCACTTGTGATTGGAAGATACGCAGTTTTCTTAGCACTGAGGTTTTTCCAGTTCGGAGAACACCATCTCTTGCTGGGACATACAATCTATCTTTGGTTTCTTCTCTCAGATGTAAAATTACAAATCATTCTGACTGCCAATTAACTTGCCATACATACATGATTTCCCTTTAAAATTCAAAGGAAACCATGTAAAACAGCATGATTTCAGACACTAATGGGACCCAGTTGAATCTAACAGACCAAAGATATCCCAAAATATAAAAACCGCATTATATTGACATTTGTCATAATAAAACAAAAAGTGTTATATATACCTGAACCTAAACTAAGAAGTGTAATAGTTCATGTCTTCTTAACATATTCTGTGCTTTGAACTTCTCTAGTTGAAAAGCAAAAAAAAAAAAAATTAATGCCACCTTTCAGACTGTCCTATATCTGGAGACAAGCACATCATGCAGTCTTGCACTCTCACAATTCAAATACAAGGAAATGGATAACTAATTAGAATTAAAATGTCCTTTCATCTCCTTTCCAAGACCTGGAAGAGTTATTAATCTGCAATTTCCAGGACTGAGTTTTCACACACAAAGTGCCTGCAAAAGATTAAACTGAATTAATTTTAACCAATAGTATTCATTAATCAGGAGCTATACTACATATTAGTTTATATTTTCACTTGACATTACCATAGAGGCAAGTATCAGCTGCTTTAATTGGCTTTAACCAGCTAGGGGGAGTATGATTTCCCAGAAAGAAGGTTTAGGCAAGGCATTTAAGTTTTTGGTTACAGAATAAGCAAGTGCATTTCTTTTTTTTTTTTTAAGAAGTGACTGGAGTCCATCTAAAGAAGGCAACAATTCTTTAAACAGGACCTCGTAGGCAAAAGACCATACTAAAATACAGTAGTCCTGAGATTTTAGATCACCAAATGCAAAAGACTACTTAGACTCTTAACTGCAATTATGTGGAATGATTGTGGTTAACTCATCATGTGTTGAAATACCTATCAAGGCACTTTTGAAGACATATTTTTTTACCATCTAAAAGGAATGTTATGATCTGGATACATTAATTTCAGTATAATTCACTCAATTAGGATAAATAGTCAGATTTTAAAAGTCTGACAAGCAAACTTATTTGGTTGATAAAGGGCTGTGGAAATCCTATGTTAGCAATTAAGATCTACTACTTCACCGTTGGAGATCTATACAGAGGCATTGTCCTTGGTTAGTTTTACAGGAACAACTTTACTGTTCTACTTGCATCCCCCTTTTAAGAGGTGTTCAAATATATCGAAGAAAATTGAAACATTGTTTTCCTTGAATATTTATTAACTTGTTCTTAAACTAAGATTAAAACAAACAAACAAACAGCTCAAATAGTCTCACTTTACCTGATAATTTAAGCCACACAAATTGCAGGTTTATGACAATTGACATCTTGGATTCAATTTTCAAAAAGTAATCTACTATGCCTTATTGTTCTGGACTCATTGATTGCTTAAGTAACAAAATGCTAAAAGAAGAGAGAATATCAACTACCTGCAGCTTTTATTTTAAATTACTTCCTATTCTGCAGGTTCAGATGAGGGATTATCTATCTTAAGTTGTAGTAGGATCAGTGAGCCATTACATCAGTAGCACAACGCTACCTTTCACCAACTATTAGAGCAAGAGAAGCAAAGAGACAGTTGTATGTAGAACATAAAGTAGCAGCAAGCCAAAAGCTGCTTATTTTTCTATTTCATATAAATATCATGAAAATAATATGAACTGAACAATGTAACAAAAATGTATAGGTGTATTACACAATACACAGAAAAAAAAGTAGACATCTAACAACTGAAGTATAGGAAGAAGTATGTCCCATACTACACCTTGGGGAAAGGACTCCTTTTCCAGCATGTTGAATACAACCAACAAATTCTGTGAAAGACTTATCTGGATATTTTAGACTATAGCCCAATTCTCTACTAGCACATACTTTATCGTTCTTCAAAAAGTGTTTGAAACTTGGAGCGTGGGTTGTTTTATAAGCTTGTTCTTTTAGCTTACCTATTTGCTGAAATAGAGAGACAAGTATTTTTTATTTATGGTAATTTCACACAGTGTGTAGCAGACCTATGACACTCCTTGCAGAGGACATAAAGAATGGAATAAGTTTACAAGTGTTCAAGGACAAACTAGACAAAGATTTGAAATCAGAATCACAGTGACTGAACAGACAAAGCTTTGCTGGACATCGGAAAACTGAAAATAGCTAGGGGTCTAGGGAAACATAAGTGTGTGGCATATGTTAATCCTGTCCCTAGTCGCCTTGCTTTCTGTTCATGCATTCACCTGCATCACAGGACAACAAGCAAGACTATACACATCATTGGTATCAGCCAGCAAACCCACACATAGACAGAGCTAATTCAATCAATTCTTGAACTCGTCTTAATTTCTTGTACTGCAGTATAGTGCTAGAGCCTGAATCATAGGCCCTGAACTGAAGTTGACCTATAGATGAAGCTCACAACCCAACACTATACAGTATTAATCACATATGTAATGTATTGATTATCTGGTTTAGTGTGTGTGTGCATGCGTGTGTGTATATATATATATATATACACACATATATATTCCAATGTCAATCTGTAAAAGCTTTGCTGAAACACTAAACGCGCAGTGGGAACTAGCAGAGCAGTCTTTCTTTATCTAAAGGCCAGGTGCAAGGCTGGGAAACTGGCTGCCTCTTGTTTTGTTAGAAGCATGTTACAAGACCGTGAGACCAGAGGCCTGTCTTGGGTGAGAAATACATGATTAAGGATCGAAATAGATAGGGAGACTCCTTTGGATTCTTCCTTTAGCCCTGGCCAGGCTGTGGGAGGAATCCAATGCAGCAGACAATACCAGATGTTCCCGC
>NW_009724281.1:0-15352 GCF_000703405.1 Apaloderma vittatum | reverse complement strand
GACTGCCCAATTGCCGGGACGATTCTCCAGAATCCTCGCTGCAACAGAGGCTCCCCAGCGACTACAGATCTTGTTGATATTAGGGCGATGAATCTTTCTTAGTAAGTACCACTAACCCTATATAGTAATGATTAGGTGCATTACCCTGCTTGTTCTCCTTGCTGCTTAAAACTAGAGTATAATAAGCTTGTAATACTGAAATAAACAGTAAAATAAGCCAAACCATCTGTTGGTGCCTTTGTCGTTTTCTGCGGGACCCCTCCCCAGGCCAATTAGCAAAACATACAGTAAGAGAAATCTCAAGCATTTTCCATGAACAGTGTGCCCAGTCTGTATTGTTGGTAAAAAATATCTTTGACATTTACACTGGAAGTCTACAAGAGAGTATCAGCAAAAGCACAAAACAGAATTACAATCTAGGATTAAACAAAAAAAGATATGTCATTTTATATATATATATATATGTATACATATATATGTATATGCACACACACTCTAAAAGTGGAATTTCTTTAAAGGCCTAGTGGAACATCTTAAATTCTAGTAACGAGATTTGCAAGGCTGCCCTTTAAAAGATTCATGAGCAACCAGGGAGGATTTTTGTAGATTCTTTTTTTTTTATTTCTTTCTTAACAAAGTACCCAAGATGGCTGCAGCTCTATTGAAAAAACATCCTAATGACTGTTTAGGTAAAATTCAATGCCAACTTTCATTTTAGCTTTAACTTAGTACCTCTCATTAATTTCTTACATTCTTCTGGGACTGAGGACTTCCATATTTGGTTTTACTCTTGGATTATGTCAGAAAAGTTTGAACAAAATTGCTTCAGCTAAATGAATGTGGAAAAAAAAAATATCTTCCATATGTTGTTATCAAAATCTTCTGCATCTGTTTAAGTCAAAAATGGCAAGCCAGAAATCTTTATGTTGGCTTACAATATAGACTCTTCAAGAAAACACTCTTGGGTTGAAGAAAATTGGTTAAATAGTTTTAAATCAACTTGTCATTTTCCCGCATATTATGTAGAACGCTTTCATTTTTCCCCTCTCTCTTTTTCTTAATTTGGTTTTAAACCTTTGTTTAAAATGAATTTGTCAGGGACTCATTTACTAAGAATATCTTTAATGACATCTCAGTTATGGATACATTTGTCAAGAACCCCAGCTGTTAAGACCAATTGACTTGAAAAAGCCAGAGTGAATGCAATTACTTCAGGATACAGAGGATGAAAAGGTTTAGTCTGCTCTCAGTTCTTTTCCCTAGTTCGTACCAGTTTAAGCATCAGACCCAATGACCCTGCTTGAGTCAGTACAATGATGTAATTTTGTATGTGTACAGTCAGTTTCTTGCCATTTTTATCTAAAACAGTGAAGTAACATATAAACACTAGGGTAAATAGAAAAGTTGACAAATACGCACTTAAAAGTCAGAAAATCACGAGGCCTGAGGTTGCTACAACAGTGCTAAGACTTCACACCCTCTTTATATTCTTGTAAAGCTTACAACCCGCTTTGGCAAGAGTCTGTGTTTAGAAAGGGCCTTTAAACTCAAGTACTTAAATCCAGGAAACAGTAAGACTTAAGGTAGCTCATTCTCTGGTCCTCTAAGTATCTAGTAATTTGGAGCCCAATGGAATGGCCTGAATGAGAGAGATTCTAAACTCTCCCTTTCCTATTCCTTCTCTTCTGCAAGAGTGAATACAGTGGGGTGGAGGGGAGAGGACTTCTTTGTGGGATGGGTACTCAAATCTCTGCAGCCAGCTCTGTAAGCTTGCCAGCAGTTCCCAAGAGCACTCTAAATCTCAGCTATTGTAAAAATAAGTACATATGTAGAAAGTCCTCACATCCTTCCTTTCCCCTCTTTGCTATGTTTCCCACTGGATAAACAGGGTAGCTGGGAGCAGGGCATTGGAAATGTCTTTCCCAGGCACCTAACTTTCTGCAGACATTATAAAGAGATCCCAGACATCAAATCCATGTGTGAAGCCAGGGAGTTATGTTATCCCCCTTATACAGGAAGAACTACAGTGCAAAGCAATTAAAACCAAAATTTCTAAACAGCCCACTACTTCTGCATTCCTCATTCTTGTGTAGAAAACCTTAAATACCAAAGGATGGACTTGTTCCCGTGTTGCTAGGCTAGGCTGGTAAATATTCAGACAATCTGAAAAAAAACCTCAACAAACAAACAAAACCACAAAATACTTCTAAAATATTGGACTAACTATTTGCCCAGGTTTGTGTGGTAAACCAGCAGCAGAGACAGAGGCAGAACACATTTCCCTGGGACTCCATCTTAGTATTTTGAACACAAAACAATCCATTCTCTTCCTCATTCCTACTTCTCTGCCTGAACTATAGATACGTAAGATGTAAGAGACATCAACCTCATTCTGTTCTGTTTTGAGGAACACTACATTACTGTTTTATTTGCTGATCTACTGTATAAATAACCACATCTCAGATGGTTGCAGTCATATGAAGGGTAGGTACTACTGAAACCTATATGCTGGCTGAAGCAGGCACATTACAAAAATCCATCATGTTCAAGATGATATTATTAAAGTTTCCATGAAAATCGTTTTCATTAGAAGAAGCCAAATTAAGTTTTCACGTGTAACTTAATTTTTTACAGTTTCTCAACTTGGCATTGTTCTTTGTTTACATCTCCTTGTTTTAAGAGGAAGCTGGGCTCATAACAGATACCTGAAAGTCACATTCCTGCATGTTGTTTTAGTGGATAAATGAGAAATTTTGATACTTTAAAAAGAAAGAAAGGGAGGAAAATGTTCTTTTCTGAAGTGCTGAGACTGATGGCAGTCTGAGATCAGAGAATCTCAGTCTTCACCTTGATCAGACTATGGTGATTACTGCTCATGGAGCAACATAAATCCAACACACTCCCTGTTACACAGAATCACAGAATCACAGAATGTCAGGGGTTGGAAGGGACCTCAAAAGATCATCTAGTCCAGCCCCCCTGCCAGAGCAGGATCACTTACAGTAGGTCACACAGGAACGTGTCCAGGCGGTTTTTGAAGGTCTCCTGAGAAGGAGACTCCACAACCTCCCTGGGCAGCCTATGCCAGTGCTCTGCTACCCTCACAGTGAAAGAGTTTTTTCTAATATTTTTATAGAACCTCCTATGTTCCAGCTTGTACCCATTGCCCCTTGTCCTGTCACTGGACATCACTGAGAAGAATGTGGCACGGTCCTCCTAACACTCCCCCTTGAAATATTTATAAACATTTATGAGGTCACCCCTCAGCCTCCTCTTCTCCGAGCTGAAGAGACCCAGCTCCTTCAGCCTTTCCTCATAAGGGAGATGTTCCACTCCCTTCATCATCTTTGTGTCTCTGCGCTGGACTCTCTCAAGCAGTTCCCTGTCTCTCTTGAGCTGAGGGGCCCAGAACTGGACACAATATTCCAGATGTGGCCTCACCAGGGCAGAGTAGAGGGGCAAGAGGACCTCCCTCGACCTACTAGCTACTCTCTGCTTCCTACCATTAGGAATTGACTGATGAATGAAATGAGATGCACAGGAGCAGGTGACTGAATTTCCCTTGAAATAAGACCATCAGATGGAGTAGTGTGTGTCCTGGGCATAAATGGGTAGATTTAGTAAAAAAAAATTGTGATGGAGCACCTAACATAACATTCCCTGAAACCCACAACATCTTCAAATGTGGTTAGTACAGTGAGGTAAACAAGAGCATCACTGCTATGGTTTGTAGGCTCTCTAGGTATGTGTGCATATATATGTGATTATATATATACACACACACAATATATCATAGAGTGTGTAATAAAAGAGATTGTAAACAACAAAAAGGTGCATCTATTTTTAGCAGCTAAAGATGAGTCTAAAAGGGAAATCTCAGTGAAGAATTACGAAAATCTCTCTTTCTCTTTGCCTAAAAATGTTATTTTCTAATTAATCTCTGCTATTGTCCAGCATGTTACAGATAGGCTTGCCATCATGTACAGTTGCATTCTAACACACGTTTTGGGTACGTGGCTCATTTGCTGCAGGTGTGTCATAGATTGTAATACATAGCTATACCTGTAGATACATAAATTGCTACATTTTGCAGATGGTCTTTGTACCTTTTGCCACCACAGACACCTAATTCAAGTGGTTTAATGCCAGATGTTAAAAGACTGGGACATTCCTACTGGCAAACCAGCTCTTCCTCATGATACTAGAATAGCAGTACTTCAGTGCTGTTTTGCCTTCAACTCTTTTTCTATACAGGCTATAGATTTTAATGGGGATCTAATTTTTGCTGTGAGTGTGTAACATCTAACTCGACATAGTCGACCTCTCAGACTGATTAGTTAACATGTAATGGAATGCTATATTATCATTATTTTATAACATAAATCCTAAAAAACAATTTCCAAATCTGATTTTTTTCCAAAATCTGTTTCTGCTTAGAGACCTTACTGATATCTGCATTAAGAATAATATGTGGCTCTGTTAGTGCATGTGTATTTTTATTTAGTTGGATGTTCATACATAAGTATCTTATGAGGTAAATTCTGGACAACTGTTATTGTACCCTCCCTTTCCTGTACATCAGCTTAACTTTTACTGAAACTCAAGACAAAGCTTTCCCTGGTCTCTCAAGACCTTTAGGAAATCTCTGCATTGCATTTAAATTCTAAAGCAAAGATATAGGTAGGGAAGGGATATTGATCTATACTTTTCACCTCCAGTGGCATTAAGGTAGGATAAAGACAGACTGTCCCTTTCAGATTATCTGTTCTAACCTCAAACCTCCATGGTAAAGGAGTTTTTCCACAACTTTCCTGTTGTGTAATCTGTTGGACAATTGAATTATGCCTGTAGTTAGAAAACCTTTCCTAAAATTTAAGCAATATCTTCTTTCTATACTATACTAATTATTTTTGGTCCCATGCCCAGCTCATACAGAGAACGACTAACTTCTCTTTATTATAACCTTTTATGTGTTGAAAAAACCAAACTAAACTCCTAGCCCTCCAAACTTCTTCTTACCTGGAGTACACAAAACCAACTTGTGTAAAGCCTGTATGTTGCCCTCCTCTGCAATTTCCATATTACCTAAAACTATTCTTAAAGTGCCTCTTGAAAAATGCTCAAAACAATCCTGTTGAGCCCTTGCTGCTGCACTCAAAAGAGGACTAATGTTTGACTCATGCTGCCTGTAGGCCACCTCGACCCCCAGCTCCTTTCTCGTTGCCTAGTCCCCATTTTCTATTTCTGGATTGGATTTCTTCTTTTTCCTGAAGTACTTCCCTTTGCTGAACTTCTGCTTGATTTTTGGATCATGTCTGCTGTTTGCTACCATACGAAGTCCACTAGCATTCTAATTTCCCTTTCATGTGTACTTCCAGTCCTCCTGGTATAGCAGCAAATTATTGACTCTCATACCTTAAGGTTATGTTTTCAGCTGACTTTGCTCAGTACCTATTTTCCAAGTTCTTATTGCCCTCGCCATTGGTATAAGAGTGTTGCATAGGACAGGATCGAAAATGTTAGTGAAGTCAAGATCCATCACAGCTTCTGAGTCCCACTGAACTACTAGGCTGAACATAATGTCAGAAAGGAAAATTACATTGACCTGACATGGTTTACTCTTGTGAAGCTGATCTTGACTATTTCTTACTATTTTATTGCCCTATAAAAATATTTTCTCTAGTGTATTTTCAGTTCTCTTAGCTGGCTGTATGTAATTTCTCTAGTCCTTGCTTCATAGTGTTGTGGTTCCACATAACACTTGTGTCTCTCTGTCCTTCTGCCAGTCCTTTACTCCTCAACCATTTCTCACTAACTTTTTTCCCAGTTCTTCTGTGAAACCATACCTAAATCAGGTATTGTATTTTCTTTCTCTGGTTCTCCAGACTATCTCATTTATTTTTGTTGTCAAAAGCTCTCACTAATGGCTCAGAAGCTGTTTGGCTAACTTCCTAATGCTGTGTGAAATCCTTGGACTATTACTTTTTAAATTTTTCTTTTAACTTATTCTTTTGCCCTTTGGCATGTTGTAGCTGGAGTTTTCCAAGTTTAACACTCTTGGTAGCAACAAGTGCTAGATGTCTCAGCGGTTACATTGGCTTAGAACAATCTTAGGGAAATTCCCTCGCATAGTTCTCCCATGCTGCTAGCAATAGAGAGACTATAAATATAGCCAAACCACAAACATTTTTACCACTTCAGCTGATTTATGCAACACGATAGTGAAAATGTCATCAGGCAATTCCTGCACTACCATTACTGTCTACGTTAGAGGAAAAGTTGGAGAAGTTTTAAAACTTGCGATTTGCCAGTAAGTGCCTCTGATAACTTTGGCACAGTGTGATAGAAATGATAGCGAATTCAACCAGTTTAACAAACCAGTGAGGCCACTTTCTTTCAGTGCCATGTGCAAATAAATATGAAAAATCTCTAATAAACGTGCTTCTTCTGTTTAATGCACAACACACACACACACATTTCAGCTCACCAGGCTGCTGGTTCATGACGACTCATGGCACTTCAGATGATGGGTCTTAACCAATTGCCCAGCAGTCCCATTCTCTTGTTTTTCTACAGTAACTAGACTGGAATATATATATTTTCTTCAGATAGCTGTGATTTTAAAATACGATTTGGACTGGGCCTACTTCCATTAATACTTTTAGAAATCATGAATAATAACTGGAAAATTCAGAGCATTAAGGCACTTGCTTAATATAAAAGAAAATTCATGAAGAACCTTAATTTCTGTTCTTTAACATGCCAATATTTAATGAAGGTGAGAACATATTTTGATAAAGAATGAACAGCTCCCGAAGAAAAATCATATTTCTACATGCAAATATTCTTGCTAACTAGGCACTTTCCTTCCCTTCTTTCCAAAAAGCCACCCTACTCCTAGGATGGAAAGTATAACTGGTGCACAAAACAGCCATGTGAAGGAATGAAAAGTGTTTTACTTTCAGTACATAAAAATGGCCTCAAAGTGTCACTAGAGAGCTATCGATAATCTGTTTCTAGCTACGTTTTAAGGAGTTCGGGTTTGGTGATGTTTTCACTCAGGAGCCACTTCTAACTTAATCCTTCTCGTTGCTTAAAATGCCCATCATTATACATGGCGATGAAAATACTCTGGCTGCTTGTACACGGATGATAAGCCTTGTGGTATCATAGTTTGATTTTTATGAAGGCAAAGAACGTGAGGTGTGAAAAGAAATTTGCCAATAACAGAGATCTTTTCTTTAAAAAGAAAAAAAGAGGAAGTTGGTAATTTATCCCTCCCCCTTCATAATCTTGACCAAGACAAATAGAAATGTGATTTTAACAATGGTAGGAAGTGAAACAGTCTAACCTTTCTCCATTTAGCCTGGAAGATTTTTCAAAGCAGAGACTGTCTCTCATACATGTTTACACAGTGCCTGGCACAAGCAAGGCTCATATTTAATCTGGACCTGCTGAGTTCGTATCACAATATAAATATTTCCTAATAGTAGTTCTTATGGGAATGAACCTTTGTTTGTGCTGCTGTTCAGCAGCAGTCTCCAGCTGTGCTCCTCCTTCGGGATTCCTTCCCAGCTGGCCACGTCACTGTCATCTGCTATTTGGTTGCCTTTAATGCAGCAGATTCATGTGAAAGAAAGCCTGCAGTGAGATCATGGTAAACTTTTAAATGTCCAGTTTCATTTGCAAATGGTGCATTTCTTGCATGTACGTTGCTTCACTCAAATGCTACTGGGAACATCTCGTGTTCAGCTCCCTTTTACAATGTCATTTGAACTTGTGTGGCTTTTCTGAAGAGCTATGCTACTTGTGTTCCTCATTTTTTCTTTGTCACAAAATAAAGAGCATATTATTTCTCCTGGAAACTTCATGAGCAAGTTAGCACTTCCACCTTCTGTATCTCTACATGACAGAGATGCAGAATGTTTCCAGTGATTGTTTCTTACAGTTAACTCCTGATACGTCTACAATGAAGCATTTAGGAGAAGAGAAACTTCAGAAGTACTGTTTTGATTCTACTTCTATATATCCACAGATTATTAAACTAATGACTATCATAACATGTATGCAATAACAACAACAAGATGCAAGTCAAAGCCCTAAAGCCTCTTTAGATTGGATTAGATTAGATTTGCACAGGGATTTAAATAGAGAACAGTTGGCTTTGAATCTCTCTTCTCTGTTTATTAAAGTTGACGGTCCTATTCTAAAATCATTGGGAAGATATCTTCCCCCCTCTCTCTCCCCTTTGGCCCAATTTATAACAACATCAGAACCTTCATTATCTTGAAAGTTTCCATGCAGGGAACACAAAGGCAAAAGATTCACCAGATAACACAGAGCTCTGTGGATATCAAAGGACACCAAAAATTACTGGGTTTACATTAAAAATAGCAAAAATTTCTGATGATTTATCTACATGAGCTTTTAAATACATTTCTGCATCATCACTTCAATGCACAGGCATGTCGAGTATTTGACAGACTCCATGTCATGGCAGCAGGGGAAAAACTAGGCCTGATGAGCCTCCAAGGTGCAAACACTTGTAATATAAAATAACGAGGATGAGTTTCCAGCAGCATTTCATTTTTGTCTTTTGTGACACGTGCAAGGGTTTCTGTCTGTTTTTCTCATGTGGTCCTGTGTGTCTTCAGTCTCTTAATTCGTGCAAACACAGTCACTTCCCTGGCCTTTTATTGCACACACTCCATTTTGGGTGGATTGTAGGTGGATGTTGCTTGGAATTACCAGACGTATCTCTCTTATCGTTAGTAACATTCATGGAGGAATTTTAGAAGTGTTTTGTATTGCTTAACTTCCTTCTCACAGATCTTTGACAGAAGAATGAGGACAAAATGAGTCCTTTGCAATATTTGTTATCCAATTTAGTACACATATGACATTACTTCTCTATGTGAGCACTAACTCGTAAAGTTTGGGGTTAAACTGCAGAATAAAACACTAAAACAGAATTCAAATATGCCTGTAAAGAAACATCCAGGAAAACAAATTCAGAGAAATTTTGAAATTAGTCTCTCTTCACTGTTTTAAGTTTCCTTCCTAGATATTTATTAGAAATCAAATACATATGTAGGCTATGCAAAAATAGAACCAGGAGGAAAACAATCATGTTCCTTCACATACTTTGACTATCAGTCCATGACTTCTGTCATTTTGTTTGATTACGGAGATGGAAAATATTTGCTGCCCAGTCTCCTCAGAACTGCTGTGTCTGGCAAGCCTGCTTTAACAGGCTCCTGAACTTCGATGTAGGACTTGTGACAGGCCTAATGATTCATTCCTTAAAAATGTTAACCTTCATCAGTTTTGGAAAGGGGTGTGGCTTTGCACTCTGGCGGAAACAGTGTCTCTCGCAATTAAATTATATTTTTTAAAGACACAAGGGAGGTACTTTACACCTATGACAATCTTGCTCCCGAGGGCTAGTAAAAAAGCAGTTTCTTCCTTTAGTTCCTAAAGTTTGGCGGTGGATTATTTTTTTCTTCTCCTTTTGCTCTTCTTTTGTAAAAGCCCTGCTTACGCAGTTCTTCACTTAGATGTCTAGAATCGGTCTTTTCCAGGGAGAAGCCTGTTAACAACAGTTCCCCAATGTTTTTTTTTTCCTTTAAGCAGCAGGTCACCCTTGTAAGCATGGCTTTTGTGTTATCAGATTAATTTAAAATATTCAGGTGGGTCCACATACCAAGTTTCAGAGAGATAACTACTCCAGTATAGCCTAGCAAGTCACTTCTTGCAGCTGTTAGAGCTACTCAGCAAGTATGATTTCCCTAACCAATAGATTTGCAGGTATTTTATTTTCTCTCTCTTTTATAGAAACTAAGCTGTCAACTTCAGGAGACAGAGCCTAGTTTGGACTGTACCTAAAAATAAATCTCTAGTCACTGTAGTCTCTGCTAAGAGCAACTATCAAATACTTTATTACCAACAGTATCAGCTGTGGTGCTGGAAAGGACCTCAGAAGATACGTTGCTTGCTCAAAACAATTCCTCTCCAGTGCTCTTCTACTGCAGGTTTTCACATACACAGCCACAAGAATTAATCTAAGTCTTGGAACATTTACTCACTTGGTCATAACAACACATACACCACCAGCAATGTTTCCCCATACCTGATGTTCAGAAATCAGAGTTGTATTAGGCACCATTAAAAAAAAAAAAAGAAAGAAAGAAACTCCTCCTTTTAATTGGATAATGGCTTTGCCACTTTATCTAAATTCATCATAGTTTTGAGAATTAATATTCTATGTATCTTGTTTCAGTCTTTCTAACTATAAGTAGTCTTATCCTGTTTCATCCAGTATCTTGGTAGTCCTGTTCTGGACAAATGTCTTCTGTAACAAGGACTGAAGGCAAAGTTGTACAACAATCACTTGTAACCTTCCTCAAGATTTCAAAACATTTGGAAAGCATTAACTGAAGTTTTATGTCACCTCTATCAGAGAACATTATCCATATACTAAAATGGGGGCATTCTGAAGCCAAGTCTCTTGCTTTCGTATAGAAAGTGTACTCAGTAATGTGGCCCAAATTTACATATTCCTAACTCTGTTAGGCAACATTTTGGTCACTCATCTGTTTAGCCACAAATCATCATTTTGATGCCATTGCTGGCCCTCCTCTGATCTTCCCAATGGGAGATGTTCCCACTTCAGAGCGATCTCAACAGTTTTTTCAGTAAACACATCATGGAACCTGCTGCTACAGCTTTGCTTTCTAAATCATTAAACAAGCAACGGGCCTTAAGAGCTCACCACCAGCACACTGGCTGTCCCCAGGATGAGATAATATAGAGACTTTCAGTAACCTTGTACTTCACCGTAGCACCACCTCTCACATTCCTTCATTCAAGTAGCAGGAGGCTGCCTGGACTGCCTGCCTCTGCCCTGCTGGACTCAATAGTTTCCATTCATTGTCAATTAGCTGAGGTCCCCAGAATTGTAAAGAGGAACAAATTAACCCCACTGTCTAGAGTATGTTAAAAACACAATATACTATTTTCACTTGCTTCACTTTGGAAGAAAAGTACCTATTATTTTGAATATCCCAGTGACCTGAGCATGGTAAAAAAATATTTGCCATGACCTAGAAACCGGATGCTTTCAATGAAGCTACACCATTATGGAAAACACATTTTACCTTAGCCTCTTAAAACTTAACAGGTGAATGCTGAAACGGGTCCAGTATCACCAGTGATGACTTTTTACTACTCTTTCACAATACAAATGGTATAAAGACTGAATTCACAGGACTGATTTTACAGGAAACCATTAACGGGCATTACAGCTTTATACCAGAATGTGTATTATTCTATGTTTTTTTTAAAAAAAAGCAATGTGAAAGGACTTCCAACTTAAAAAAAAAAAACACCAAACAATTAAAGCAGGTGAAAACCTTTGACCTTTATCTAATCATCTGCAAGTGAAGTTCAAGAGTTAGCTGTTTCCAACAGTATAAGATTAAAAAAAAAACCACAACAAACCTTAAAACACAGACAATATGCTCCCGTATAACAAAGGATCAAATTACTCGTGTATGCAACATTTGCATCAAACATAACCAAGTGGAGTAGATACATGGACTCTTGATTTGTATACAGGGGTTGTGTACAGAAGCACACTCCAGCAGAAGCTGAAGCCTGAGCTCCACCTCCCCCATCCAGATTGCTGTTCCCTGTTCTTGCTTTGCTTTCTTGCCTGAAGGCAAAATTTCTACAGTTTCACATTAATAACTATGAGGACCAGACACACAACTGCAGTACTTGAGGCCAGACGTTGTGATTTGGAGAGTCTGAAATTAAGTTTAGATATTACCAAGATAGGCATGAAATTTGAAAGGACTTTCATGCAGCTGAGCTTTGACCTTGAACAACGAAGACTGTTGCCTCAGCCTAGGTAAATAAATATAAAAGAAGTAAATCTCTAGAGCCCCTAGTCAGGCAAAACTACACTCAGTGGTAAGTTTTACCTAAAAATATAACATTGTTTCAGGGCAACAGAAGTTACTTTGTTCACAGCAATAATAACATTCTGTTTAAAAAGAACCACCGCAGCCCACAAGATAGGAAAATCATCTTGAAATCACACATTTTAAAGTCACATGCATGCCAATCCTAAGAGAATTTGTTGAAATTACAAAATTTATTCTGGTTAGCATTTTCACCTAGACAATCAATGCAATAATAATAGTAATTTAAAAAAAAAAAGGTATAAAGCTTTCTCTGTAAGATTAACCACCTCAGCAGTCAGTAATAGCCAGCCCCTTCACTCTTCTTGTACATAAATAAGGATATTCTACAATTGCATGGGAGTGACCACTCAGTCCCTCGAGGATCAAGGGAGGAGGGATGCTCTTGCACAATTCTTTGGCAGGAGGGAGCAGCTCGAAACTCCTCCATTTCCATTATTTCAAGCCCCATCCAATTCCCACCTTCTTAAACCACATAGTGGAAGAAAATTGGTACTGTCAAATCTCAACTGACTGCTGGGACCAGAAAAGCAGACCATACAATTGGTCTTCTTAAGGCATATTTTCAAAACTCTGCTGTTGTTAAGACCTGGACAGAGATCTCAAAGTCAACCAAACCCTAGGCCAGGAGCCCGGCTGCTGTGGCAGGAGCGATTTGGCACCCCCAGGAACTAGAAATGCCTCAGAAAACACCATCAGCTAAGCAAGGAAATAACATGAATGCTTGAGGAGAGCAAGTTGCAAAAAATCTGAAAAAGAACTTTACTAGTGATTATTTTCTTCATATTTACACATACCGTTTGACAAAGAAAAAAAAAAAAGAAGAAATCCAGACTTCTCTTTAAGAATCCTTGGATTTAAATATATATATATTTATTAAAAAGAGACATTGACTCTATGGCCAAGACATCATGCGTCTCAGAACAGGTTTTTACAGCCATGTTATAAAAACCCCTTAGCAAAGCAGTTATGCACTAGACTTCAAACACATGTACTCCAAGAATGACACTGGTGTGGAGGATCTTGTTTTACATCCATTTATTTTTGTCCCTCAGCAATTATAGCATAGTTTCAATACATTTCTAAAGCTATAGAGAAATACCAGGGCAACTAGAGTACATACAAGCCAAAGTTAAAATGGTAGACAGCTGAATTTTAAAAAAAAAAAAAAAAGAACGCATTTGAAATCTACTATACTTCATTCAGTTTAGGCTTTGTTCTTTAGGGAACAAGGTGCTAACGTGCCATTTTCTCATAAAATGAATTATAATTGCTTCCAAAGAGTTTCTGCTGAAAATTTAGGTGGAAGCAAATAAGTGTAACACTAAACTTTCTCCTATAAACTTAGAAGCAACACTTTCTTGAATCAATTTCCACCCTTCAAATACCACTGCTGCTTTTCTTGCATGAACCCACTGTTTTATTAAGGCATAATATGCCCTGAGCAATATGCTGGAAATTAGCCAAAAAAGCCTAACAATTAAAGGCAAGCACCAAGTGATTATTTCCATAGACAAATTTTTTAAATCTGTTTTGTAACTCACCTGTACTTTGGAGTAGCACTTGAGGAAAAAAAGAAAATATTGCTTTTAATTACTTTGAGCAGAATGGCAGTGTTAATTCCCTTTCTTCCTCCAGGCTAAAGTTTTCAAGCTAACCGTCCAGGTACCCCAGCATGACGAGCATACCAAGACGTAATTGGGACATCTGTCCAAGAGCTTAATTTGTAAGCAATTTAGCGTAAAAATTTTGGTGCCCCACTCCAAGCAATTCAAAACAAATCTTATTTTCCTCAAGAGGCAAGACTCTCATATGCTGGATACCTCTGGTTTTAAAAGCAAGATGGAGCCTGGACAGGAGAAGCATACACTGTTCAGACTGCCTTCCAGTCTTCTTTTTTAAAGCCAGAAAAAGCCTACTAATTACCTGGTGCACTGCCCATTTTTCACTAAAAGATGCACAATATGACAGAGCCCAGGTTCTAGGAAGGTAGTTTACAAAGCTAGTGCCAACCGCACACGTGACTTTCTCTATACAAATTTAGGCAATACTGGCTAGTCCCTTTAACCTAACAGAGCATCCATAAAAGAAAGACAACCAAATTATACATTTTATTCACATTTATTTTTCGCTTTTAGTGTGCTCACAGAAAATTAGAACACCTTAAGCAGGAGTTTAATAGCAATTTTTGTAAGCAAAGTTACATTCCATCTCTAAGTCAAATTGGTCAAAGCTTCTCCAGTATTTACAAAAACATGATAGACAAGATGCTACACAAAAAAAACATTGCATCTGAAGAGTTTTCCTTTATTTTCAAAGACAACTGGAAAAGAAAGCATTGTCTGCTGTAATCAAAAACATACCACAGTATAAACAGTAACCATTCCACTTATCACAGCTTGGTTGAGTTTAAAATTTGTGTTTAAAAGGTCCAAGATGACTGCAGTTTTACAAAAATGGGCAGGGTGGAAAGAGCTGCAAACTTCATGTGCTTCTGGATATCAAGATTTGTTTTTTTATACAATAGTCACAGTTAAAAACACCCTGCTGGTAATACATAATTACACTTTATTAAGGTCATAAACCAGCAATAAACAATAAAGCCTATACAACTTGTATTTCTACTTAATCACTGACTGATACAGCTAACATGAGATAAGTGAAAAGTTCCTATGGTTTAAATGAATTCCTAAGACTATGATCTCTTTATCTGGGTATTGATTTTTATTTATTTTTTTTCCTTTTTCCTTTCCTTCTTAATCAAGACTTGTAGTGTTGTAAACCTTATAGAACATCTGCCTCACAAAATACATCGTAATAACTTTCTTTTAAAAAAAAGACTAACCCCTTACATCATTTCTGGCGGGGCACGCTCCGGCAAGAGCTGTGTGCCCCGGGTTCCCCACTTGCGGCCCCTGTCACTTCATTTGATATCCCTTATTGACCCACCCATCTCCTTCATATATGGGCATGTCCATAGACCGATCGTGAAAAGTTTTATAGTATGAAGAGAGTCGTAAAGTACGAAAAAAAGAAAACAAACCCCACAAAATCAAAAACCAAAATAACCCGAACCAACCAAAACAAAACATTAATACTGATGAAAAAAAAATAATCAAAAACCAAACAAACAAATAAAAAACCCCGAAATATAGAGGGTGGGAGAGGAGGGCGGAGGGGGGCCCCCCCCCGCCCGTTGGAATGGCGGCAACACAGAACGATTTGAGATGGGAGCTGCGGGGGGAGAGAAAAAAAAGAAACGAGACATCTTTTAAATCAATCCCATGTTGTAGACAAGTTCTCCGAGACCAGTACCTGGCACCACTCCAACAAACAAACAGGGGGGAAGAAAAGTCCGTCGGCGAGGG
>NW_009724280.1:18132-18538 GCF_000703405.1 Apaloderma vittatum | reverse complement strand
GCAGGGCACCTGTCGGAAGGAGAGAAGGTCGTCGCATCGGTGGCGGTTAATAAATAAGTAAATGGCAAGAACGACAACAAAAAGTTAGGGAACACCTTTATCTGGCTCTAAAGTTGGTCCAGTTTTGAGAGGGGGTCGGTCTGGAGGGCGCCGGGTCACCTGCCTGGCCTGTGCTGAAGCTGCTCGGCCAGAGGTGGTGCAAGGCGTGCTCGGGCCTGATAGTGCCTGTGGAAGGGTTCAGGGTTCCTCAGCCAGGTTGGATGTCTGGGGTCCTCGACTTGGGGAGCAGCTTAATGATCCTTCACGTGGAGTCTTGCAGAGCTTTGGTTTTTAATGCCCGGCTGATTCACCAGAGAAGGCTTTGACACGGCCGAGGTCTTTGGCTGCCGGGAAGGCTTTACACGCC
>NW_009724280.1:0-17886 GCF_000703405.1 Apaloderma vittatum | reverse complement strand
TGATGGAGGTTTAGGCTTTCGGAGAGAAGAGGAGCCCGCTTCTTGGAAATGGCTAGGCTGGCTGGCTGGATGCACTTGCTGCCGTGTCTCTGAGCCCCCTCGGAGGAAGCGGGTGCTGCTGGCTGGTTGCTTCTCAGGGCTAGGTGTTGCCTTTATGCTTGTCTTTTTCTTCAGATGTTGATGAGTTCTGTTAAGACGGGCCACACTGCCTTCATGGAAGCGGCGTGCGCTTCTGTTGTGTGTGCTTTTCGTTCGAGTTCAGTGGGGAGTGGAAACCTCTTTCTTTCGGTTTACTTTCTAGGTAGATGTGCTTGATCTTGATCTAGCAGGCTGGATTTCTCAACAAAGTGCACTCTGAAAACAGATGTTGGACTACTGCATGCCCACTGAAACAGTTGAATGACTGTCAGATATACAGTAATGCTGCTGGTCATTTATTATGCAGATCAATTTGTGTTTTCTTACCAATAATGGCTTTGTGTTTGCCATTTTTTCAAAAATAAAGTGGAACATCAATACAGTACTTAGTTAATCATGTCCTGTGTGCTTTGGAAGAGTGGCATTTAATTTGTGGGACTCATTGAAAAGTAGCTTAAAGGTACTTGTTTGCTTGACGGTGAAATAAATTAATGCCTACTTCAGCTTATGACAGAGAAATGTTTTTCACTCCAGATCTGCATGAACTTGAAAAGACATATTTGTCAAAACATAGCTTGTAGAAACGCACAGTCTATACATTGATTAGTAGGCTGGAGAGCCATTGCAGTCAAAGCAACTAATCAAAGTATGCTTTTTGAAAACCCTATTTTTCCATCCTCCTTACACCACTCCTCTAGCCCCCGTTATTAAGGACTCTTTCTGATAGATTCAAGTGCTTCATAACAAAGGGTAAAAAGAACTTTCTTACCATAATGGCCATTTTTCTTCTTCTCCCTTGGTTAAAATAAATGTATAGTCTGGATGTAGTTCTGTATTTGGCAGTTTAATTCTCTTGCCAGTTTCTTGTTCCTGTAGATTTGGAATAATGTTTTTAGATGGAGTCCTTTGTAAAACTAGCAGTTCTGAAACATCTGCAAGAGATGGTGTAGCTAGATGTAGATTTGATTGAAGTCATTACCTGAAAAATTTCGGATGGAGAAAATGTCTTATTTGCCATCACTGAAAAATTCAGTAACTATAGTTTTGAAGTAAGTACATAATTCACAATAATAAGTTATGGTAATCCATATTTGTTTACCAATTTCTTACTAGGAAATAAGAGAGATGGAAAGATATAGTAGGTCCTAAAGAAGTTAAGTTTTATTTAACTGTCTTGCAGATTGTTTTATTTATATGGGGCAAGATCTGGCCTCTTTCTTCTCAAAAGATTGCTGTCAAATTCAGATGTACTAAGCTATCTCAATTTGTACTTTTCAGTACAAATTTTGACTATCTAAATTTATAGTTCAGTAATAGAACTGAAGTATTTTGTTGTAAGTTAGAGTAATGGGACTTTAATACTAGAAGTCAAAGGTTTGGATTGTTTGGTTGATGAATTAACCGAGTGTAAATTAGTGAGATTTGACTGTATAGGCCGATATTAAGAAATTATATGTTCTGCAAGCTCTTTAAAATACTACTGAAGAGGCTAAGTAAACTCTGACTCAGTTTTACCATACACATTTTATCTGTATTTGCATAAAATCATTTGGACTGCATCATGACACACACTATGAGCTGAGACAATAGTTGAGGTTTTGGTTTTTCCTTAGTTTTGTTTAGTTTGTGGCTTGAGCGTTTGGAATTTCACAAGACACACAACTGAGACTGACACTAGATTTTCACGGGTAAACACATGTTTGTGGCCAGAAATAATGCAGTACAATGCAAGTGAGACAATAAGCTGGTATATCTAAAAAGAAAGAACTGAGTTTTACCGATATTCTCGTAATTGTATCCTGAAATGTGAAAACACTACGATGTTCTGGCTTTTCTTTATGGACTGTTTTGTGTGATGTACTGAATCCAAGAAATTAAACATTGACAAAATATATTCGTCTTAAGTATTTGTTTTGCTTAAACTTCAGGAGGTATATATGCTCATGATCAATGAAAATGCTGTCAAAATTTAGTTAGATACTTTGGGCAGTTGGAGATTGTCGTGCAGTAGAGACTCATGCACAACACCAGGTGGGCGAGCAAAGTATTTTATGTAACTGTCACTGATAAACCTCAAGAATAGTCTCCAAAAGCTTTGCTTTTAAATTTTCTGGCCCATTTCCTTAATCGATCATAAAAAAGTAGGAATTTGATCTAACACTGAACTGGAGGGCATGGAACAAGCTGGAAGTGCTGAAATCCAAATGGATGGGCTAAATGCTTAATCTAGAACTCCAAGATCATCCATTTTTCCCCCATATTAAAAAAAAAAGTCTGTACTAATGTAAAATATTCTGCCATATTGAAGAATTCACAATTGGATAAATGAGGACTTGGAAATAATTTTTTTTATTGTCATTTTATGTGTCTATGGAACTGTGACTTTCATTACAATATGTTCTTAAACAGTCACCTTTCAGACTTGGTCTAAAACTTCATGAGCCTTGTAGAGCAGTGGATAACAGAAAACAGCTTGCTGGGTCACAAGCACTTTTTGGAAGCCTGGAGGAGCTCCTTGATGATTAAGAAAGATCACGGAGTGCAAAGTGATATTTGATAATCTGGAAATTGGTCAAAGTTTGAAAATAAGTGCAAGTATAAATGTTAACTGTTTACTGTAAGGGGTAAGTACGGAATGCAATACTCCAACATTGTGTAGTTGAGGCAACATTTAGTAGGTAAAAATGGCTGGAGTGTATTGTATCTTTTAAAACCAAACTGAATCTTTTTAACATTGGAAAGTTGGTTCCTCATTCCGTAAATTCATTTGTTCACACCCACAATGCTGGAGTTCATTTGGCTGCCCTGAATTAGGTGAATATAGTCCAGAGATGCAATTAAAATGATGAGATGATGAAAATCAAGAGCCACCGAAAGATTTGATCCGATTCCAAGGTCACACACAACAGATGTATACACAGTAGTAATGTAGGAAAAATAATCTAGACACTCCTCTCTTTAGGTTAATTCCTCCAGAGTGTTTATCTTAACATGTTATAAAGCTTTCTCCAATATATTTGGCTGCATCTTGATGTTTCTTCCAGATATTAAATCTTTAGGACTTCATGCTGAAGGTCTCTGTGCCTTGCAAGTTAGGAAGCTGCTTCCTGTAGACTATTTCAGTATTTCATGTGTCTCTTTAGAAGTTCTTCTTAAAATATGTCCTTGTTTCTTGCAAAACATGTCCTTATATCGCTTCTTGTCCCCAGTTTTGGTCTCAGTGCTTGGTAATGTCTTTTTACATCCATGGCAGTTTGGTACATGTTCTTTTTAAAGAATACAACATGCAGGATTTCTGAGAATGCTGTTTCAGGCAAGCGAGCTAATTTCTGTGATTTAATGTGGTGAACGCTAAATATTCGTTGAAAAAGGTAAGGGCGTTCAGGTAGGTTAGCCAGTCCCAAGATCAGAGCTTCACCTTATCAAACTCTAAATCTCTAGAGCCTTGCAGTTTGTCAGGATGGGTTGCACAGCTTTATGCTGCTGTTTCCATTAAGCCTTCGATCATTTAACTGTAGGTGCAGAGATGCTGGTTTTCTGTCTTAAGCCTTCAGCAGATAAACTATAACCTGAGTAAATGCTTCTATGCAATCTGTTATTCTGGCACAGTGTTGTCTGACACGTTGGAGTGATTGCTGATGGGTGATAGCTATGAGTCTGTGCTCATCATACTGGATGCTCAGGCCTTTATAGATTTCAGGATCTTTATGTCATAAAGCCTATTTTTCTTGTCTGCTTTTCAGAAGATGCATAGAAGATAATAGTCTGTCACTAGTAGAATTACTGATAAGTGTAAGTGTCTACTGGCAGTTATTTGCTGTGGTTTTTATCTTCTGTACGGTGATGTGTGTGGAGGGGAGGAGACTTAGATATCCAGATCCTGTTGAAAACCCTAATTCCCTTGGATCTCTAACAACCTCAGTGTAAGAGGCTACATCTGCAATAACGGGTCCTAGTTTGGGGCCCTCAGTACCAGAGGAATATCGATAAACTAGAGAGAGTCCAGCAGAAGACCACTGTGACAGACAGGGACAGTAGTGTGTTAGAAATGCAGAACTGTATACTTTGCACCTAATGAGGAGCAAACTAAGGTGAGGGAAGCTAATCCCTGGTTTTAGCTAAAGATGGAGCCAGGCTCTTCAGAAGTGCACAGCAAAAAGAGGCACGGTCATAAATTGCAGCAAAGGAGAGCTGTAGCTGGACATCAGGGCTGGTGTTTTCACAGAATCACCCAATGTCAGGGATTGGAAGGGACCTCAAAAGATCATCTAGTCCAACCAGCCTGCTAAAGCAGGATCACCTAGAGGTTTTACACAATAAAAGTGATTGAATTGTTGAACAGCTTGCACAGAGAAATTGCAAGTCTCTATTGATGGAGATTCCACAAAGCTTGTCTAAGTTACAAGTTGGCTTTGCTTCAAGAAGGAGGCTGGACTGGAGATGTCCAGAGGCACGTCCCACCCAGGTCATTCTGTATTAA
Source organism: Apaloderma vittatum (assembly GCF_000703405.1). Classification (NCBI taxonomy): domain Eukaryota; kingdom Metazoa; phylum Chordata; class Aves; order Trogoniformes; family Trogonidae; genus Apaloderma; species Apaloderma vittatum. The sequence goes on along the minus strand of NW_009724280.1, from coordinate 13,268 downwards.
CTGCCTTTTAGCAGCACTGGTAAACGCTTTGTGCTTCATTTTTTTTCTCTTTCAGTTTACAGTTGATTTTCTGAATTCTCAATACTACTGGAGCATACTGGGAGATATGCCTTTAGCGTGCAGTTATATAATTTTTGAAGCTAGTGCTGCCCTCCTGGTCTTTTGTTCCTGTCTCTGTCCCTATACTGGCTCTGATGCTTGTCTGATACCTGGAGTATGTTGGTTTCAGGGTACTAATCTTTCAGGAAATCAGATCAACAAACGGTCCTCCTGGGTTATTGATTTAGAAGAGGAGATTGAGAACTGGGAGGGAAATTTTGTGGTGAAGAAGATGAGGACACAGAGACACTAGATTGGCTTAAACAGTTAATGGGGCTGCACTGCACCAACTTCAGGAGTCGTTAGTGTAGTTTTAGTGCTTAATTCATAGAGCTATAGTGACTGTACACAGATTTTCTTTTGGATTTGGCTGTGTCAGGCCATCTCAGGAAGGTATTACTATCTACAAGCCATTCTTTTACTCATTTCTGCCCCTCTGCTCAAAGCTGCAGCATCTTCTGATCTTCAGGCGAACCTTTTATGACCTGTTTGGTTCCACATCTGACGGAATAACAGGCAGCCAAACCAGGTCACAGGGACAGATGTTGATCTGATGAATCAGGCAAGCAGCCTGCGTTTGGAGTGCAGGAGGATGGTGAATGGAGGAGGCAACATTTGGTGTTGCCATCCGTGCAACAAAAGTTTCTCTGCAGTATGTGGCTATTGGGTGACTGCTGGGCAGCTGCTGGGCTGATGTAGACTTAAATTCACTTCTGCAGTCCTAACCTTGTGCTTTTAGGTTAACTTGGTTCTTTTTTGGTGTTAGGGAGTCGAATTTATGTTTGCATGGACATATTTGATTCGGTCTGTTTTGTATTCTGCAAAACTTCCTTTTGATGCTTTGTTTTGTTTGGTGTTAAGTTAAAGAGAACTGAACACTGATCAGGCACAATCCATAATATCTTGACATTCCCTCATTGTGATTATGTATTACATTTTGTAATTCTCAGATAAAATTGTTCCTTCCACCTTATGCAGAAGGATAGAAGTAAAAGTTCTTTATTAGACCAGCTGATAGAGAATTTAGACAATATTTTGAGTGCACGAACACTTCTTCAAACCTGGAGTAAAAGCAGAAAGAATACAAGTTGAGAACAATTACTGAGAATCTTAGGCCATCTCAGAAAGACAGTGATTAATATGTCTTGAGTGTTAAGTGTATAGAGTGTGCCAAAGCACAATGCTAATCCTTGCAGTATCTTTCCAATTTACCGATCTGATAGAATTCAGGAGTATTCTAAACTTATAGTTTAAAAGTATACTTGATTAAGTCACAAAGACTGATTGCTAAAAATATCTTACAGATATTCTAAATTTAACACTTTGTCACTTGAAGCAGAAGCCTTTTGTGTTACAATTTTAAAATCTTTCAGTCATTCTGAATTTATTCTCGCTTACTTGGTGACTGTTTCAGGCAGCAATATCTCTTGTCTACAGAATAGTTTTAGTGACAGATGACTTCTGTTCTTCTGTTTCTCGTCCTGAAAATGATGTGCCACATGTTGTACGTACTTTGCCAAAGCTCCTGTACTTGGCATTTGTGTCTCGTCTTGCAAACTGTAGTTTTTACACATAGGATGTCTGCGTATGTTGCTGCTAAAATAATTGTGATATTTCACTGAGTGGTCAAAAAGTGTAATTCATGTTTATTGATTTTACTGTAAGAGTGGGATTTATCTTTAATTTTTAAAAGTTACATATCTAGTCTAAAGTAATGAGTTAGGCAGCTCCAGAAGGTAATTTGTTCTTTTATCTCACACACTTCCATATGGGTAACTTTTTTCTCTTCATTTTCTGCAATGAAGAGGTAGATAATAAACTTAGTTAGATGCCAGACTTTTCAATGATAGAAAATTCTCCCTTACTTGAATGATCCTAAAGTCTTAAAACTGTGATTGTGCTTATATTTTTATTTCAGATGGACCTTACTAGAATTTCAAAAGAACACGCGCACTGTGTCAGAACACTTTTTGGACATCAAGAAAATACAGATTTGCATGATGCATCCTTTGAAAATCAAGAAGCAAAATTAATGCCCGAATCATGTAGAAGCATGAAACAGGCTCTCCAAAGAGCCGTACACGAGGTAAGTAGCAGACAGACTTTGTGTTGCTTTATTTTGTCCCTCTGTTGAATTTACAGTTTTTCCAACATCAGTGTTTGGAGGTAAGTTTTATAAAGTATTTTCTGGTGAAGTATAAAGTATATTCTGGTGAATAATACCTGAAGTTGCATGGAAGATCATACTGTGTTTGCTGATGAACCCTGGTAGTGGTTAAGCAATTCTGTATTCGAGCACATTTTTTATTTAAGGAAGACTTGAAGTCGCACTGAGAACTGTGATTGCGGTTAGTTGATTGGCCATTCTGATATTTGGATGGGCCTGTATTTGTATAGGTTTGCCAACACTTCGGGTGTTCATTAAAAAAGGACAGTTGCACGTTTTTTTCAAAACAGTCTCTGACAGGATTCTCCCAAGTCAAGATCACTGCCTGAAAGACAGAGGAAATAACATTTGCTCTTGTTTCTTACTCTTTCTGCAGCCCAAAATGAGGGATGATACCTCCTTTTAATTTTTTTTTATTTTCTTTATTTGCCAGTTGTCTGTTTTGCTCAGACCATTCCCACACTAGCAGAAGAGCTGCTTTGCCATAGCACAGTAACTGGGTAGTCTTCACCCAGCAGTTGAGAATGACAGCTTGTTCCCAAACACAAATAACAAAAGTAGTCAGCTAAAGAAGTCAGTCCTAATGAAGAAGCCCAGGCAAGCTGTGTATTATGTCACAATCACCTCTTACTGCCTTTGATCTCTTCACTGTTTGTGTAGTGTTTAGTGCTAATTACGGGCTGTTTAGCAGCTGAATGTCTGGTATGGTATTGGGTTTTCTTGGCTTACCAGGTCTGTTATAGCATTACTTCTTCCCATCTGCAGAGGACCATCAATTTTTCATCAGGGATATTGAGTTGAACTCACACTTTACAGAGTGAATTGTACTTGAGTTAATTATGTAGTACTTCACTGTGGAAATGCAATGTTTGCTTTTAACATAGTACCCTAAGTGACAGAACTTTTTGTGAACAAAGCTTAAAAGAAACATAGGAGTTCACCTCTTGTCCCTTTTTGCTGGGAAAAAACAAGGGTTAACTCTGTAGGATTTATTCTTCTCTCCAGCGTTTTCTAGAGACTCCAATGCTATGCCTACTTCTGTTCTGTGTGCTGGTACTAGGCTGCTTGTTCATGTGGCTCCCATGACAGAGTAAGGAGCTTGTTACAGTAAGTGAATGGGAAGTCCTGTATTCTGGTCATTTGCTGCTGGTTACTCAACAAAGGCATTGGCTTTAGCTGAGGCTGCATATCCTGCCATTCTGGATGGAGGTTAAATGCTGCAATGTTTGTGGCCAAGATAAGTAGTGAGTAGGGATAACTTCTTTTGGCTGATGGCCTTTCGTTTGAGAACAATAAAATTTCACTTGCCAAGGGAATCAGACTCCGAATTGCCTTTGAATGTGACAGAATGTGTTAAGCAGCTGCATTGGTTTTCTGGATGCTTTGTCATTGTATATTGATGACACAGAGAAAAAAAAAGAAAAAAGGAAAATGCTTACCTGGGGCTACATTTGCATCTTTTCAGTGTATCAGAGAAGTGAAAGAAACAGTGTTAAGGCAAGGTTATACTTTATCACGTTCTGCAAGCTCTTCCTTTTATTGGCTCTGCTGGAATGCAGCTGAATCTTGCTTCCAGTTGTGCTAATTCTTTGTTGGGGAATGCAACTACTGTGACTTGAAAGGGGTTTCCTATCACCTGTGCTTTTTTCGCTTTCCTGAAGGAAAAATCTAACCCGTGTGTGTTTTAAGAACCAGTATCCTTATTTGAATTGGCAGCATGTTAAGTGACTGAAATGGAACACTTTAAAACAACATTTACATTTTGTGATTTTTAAATATTTTTGTCTTTCACAATTCAAGCTGTTCAGGAAATGAAAATAGACAACTTACTTTTACTTAGGTTTATGGTCTGGTTACAGCTTTTAGCTTAACGGCATTGGTTCTCATCTATTTTCTTGGCACACCTGTAGACCTAGTGCTTAAATCTAGAGCAGGGATTGACAGTGAAAATGAAAGTGCTCTTATGAAAACCAATGTAGTAGGGCTGCAAGGTTGGGTCTAGAAACATCTGTTTCTTGAAAAATTAAGAATTAAAGTTTTTCTTTTAATCAAAAACTAATGGTGAATTCCTTAACATTCTCCAGGATAAAAAAAAAAAAGGAGCTTAGGGAGCAACTTACTCAATAGAAAGCACATTTTCAGTATTGTCTATAAACTTTCAAGCAGACAAATAATATACTTTCCTAGCCTGTCTGATAATTTTTTTTTTTGTATGTAACCCCAAAAATCTTTTGGCAGTCCTTATGCGCTAACCACAGTTCTTATGAAGTCTGTTATGAGCCTGAAGTAGAAAGGACTACAAACATATCTTGGGTCAATTCATAAGTAACTTTTCTTGGCAATACTCCCAGCTTGGGGAGTTCAGGCATAAACTAGTCTCCCATGTGGCAAGAGTGCTTTGCTAGACCTCCAGGGCAGCAGTTATAAAGAGGTCTATACACTTAGCAGACATTTAAAGTGCGTGTTGTTATGGACAAAGTAAAGGTTTCATGAGTGATTGCTGTAGGTTGTTAAAATTTCAGTTTCCGTCCTACAACCTTACATGCTTTTTTTTTTTTAGCAGGCAATAGACTACTCACTTTGAGAGGGGTGGTAGTGCTAATCTCTAAACTTACCTTCTGATGAATATTGATTCGTGTACTTTCTATTTCACTTCCTTCCCGATTAGTATTCTTCAAATTGCTGAATTTCCGGCGAGATAATCAGATACTTCTTCCTGGTATTAGCTGGACTCAAGAAGCAACTGCATAAAGGAGCTTTAAGGTCACAGCTGAAGCAATACATGAATGTCCAGAGAGGTTCTCTTCTGATAGATCTCAAAAGGCTGCTGAGAGTAGACACTGAGATACTGTAAAAGCCAAAGGAGAGGAAAAAAATGTTCACAAATGTCACATGTTCAAACATAGCCTTTTCAGTGCATCCTGGACACTGGACATAAGTTGAAGAGTAGGAGTTGTTTTGGTTTTGTTTTGAAGATGCTGAGATGCTGAGGGTTAAAAACTGAAACCTGCTGAGCATGAAGAAAGAGCAGTTCCCAACTTTCCAGACACTTAAAGCATGATTTTAGCTTTTAAAATGTGAAAGTTTTGCAGCTTCCCAGTGGCCTCTTAAATTTTTTGGATGAAGACACATTCTTCATTTTTATGACTGGCTGCTTGTTTGTGGTTTAAACAGTGACTGTAGGAAGGAGGTTAGAATGTGGAAAGCACGCCAGCGGAGTTGGTTTGGTAGGCAGTGAGCAAACCATGTAAAGGTGTACAAGTGCGTCTTAACGTAAGACTAACAGAATGGTGTGATTTTTGCGTACAGTTTTTCGAAAAATGACAGCTTGTTAGCACACATGGTTCTGTGAGTGGCAGTCATTGGTACTTTTCTTTTCCCAGCAGTTCTCATGACATTGTAGCAGTGTCTTAGTGACAGATTCTGTTGAGCTATTTCTGCCATCTTAATGATAGTATACATGGTGATTAGGTGTGAGATGCTTGAAGACATTCAAGTGCTAGAGAATGCATGGAAAATCATAGCTCTTAATTCCTTGCAGTAAGGATACCAGGAGATCTTTATAATCCCACTAAGAGGCCATCTTCAGCCATCTGGATATCTTCAGCCAGCCACTGAAAAATGTGATTCTTGAGTCCTTCAGGGCCAGAAGCATGTACGTGCTAAAATGCTTTTCTAAGGTATGTTGTGTTGTCAGCACCCTGGAACTGCAGAAACATGAAGTAAGGAAATCAAATGCCGAACTACTTATTCTTCAGGAAGTTGGCTGATGGAAGATTTCGGTTTTCTGGCCACTGGCTGGCCACTTCTCAGTCAGTGACAAGCACACAGAAGACTTAATGAACATGGGCCACAAAGATGATCCAGGGGCTGGAGCACCTTTGCTGTGAGTATAGGCTAAGGCAGCTGGGATTGTTCAGCCTTGAAAAGAGAAGACTCCAGGGGGACCTTATAACTGACTTCCAATACCTGAAGGGAACCTACAGGAAGGCTTGGGAGGAACTGATAGGATGTCCACTGATAGGATGAGGATTAAAATTAAAAGGAAAACAGATTTAGATTGGATCTTAGGAAGAAATTCTTCAGTATGAGGGTGGCAAGACTCTGTAATAAATTGTCCATAGAAGCTGTGGATGCCCCCTCCCTGGAGGTGTTCAAGGCCAGGTTGGATTTGGCCTTTAGTAACCTGGTCTAGTTGAGAGACATCCCTGCCTGTGGCAGGGAGGCTGGATGAGATGATTTCTAAGGTCTCTTCCAGCCTAGGCCATTCTATGAGCAAGTCTCCAGCTCTTCTTGATGTGTTTGTGTTGGGCTCATGCCCTTTTGTTGTGACAGCTCTTGCATTCCTAATTGCATGGTAGCATGGCTTCAGGAGGACCACAGAAGAGTATTCCTGTCAGAGGGAGATGCTCCTATGGAACAGGAAAGTAGGCTCAAGACCATCAGGATAAGGAGAGTCGTGGACCAAAGTCTTCTTGAGTAGCTGTTCTGCCTACCAAGCAGTGATGTTGCAGATGAACAGCACCACCAACAGTTACAAAGAAAGCAGCTCAGACTTGCGTTTCATGAGAACCACAGCGTTTCTGCGTGGAAGATGAACAGAGTCAGTCAGCTAGATCTCAGAAGATGAGGTACCCAGCTGCTCAAGCTAAAGCTAAGAAAATATAGATTAAGAGGAGGATAATGATTGGTCAGTTCAGGGACTTCAAGGGCTGTGCAGTTACCAACCATAGTTTTTATTTATTTATTTGTTTGTTTGTTTTTTTAAGTACCAGTTTAGATAATAAAAGATTAAAATGTGCATAGCTCTCTTTAGATCTGTTCAATAGGTTCTTCAGGCAAAGACGTTATGACATCCCCAAGATGGAAAGGATAAAAAACCAGACTCCACATCTGAAAAGTTTCCACTGGAAAAGCAAGGAAACAAAGGATCCTTCCCTTTCTAGGAAAACAGTTGGGAGTATGTGAGATGCAGTAATCTCCGAGAGCGTGGTCCATCTCCCAGTCTTTTTTACCTTATGTCCCGTTCTCTTCTGAGACTTTTGACGCTTTTCACAGTATCTAGCACCTGCAATTTTTTGTCGTCTTCCTGCTTCTGATGAAGTTAAAGAGCTCCGGTGTGGCTTAGAAGCTGATGCTGGTGTGCAGCTCCTAGAATTGAGCTTCGTGTTTGTGCTCCTAGAACTGACATTGAAGTAGGAAGATCAGAAAGGGGAAGTGAATGTAAATGAGGGAGGTGGACATGAGTGTTGCTTCTTTTGAATTTGCAATTCTTCTGCTTTTCTTCTCATCTCTACAGCAAAAAGCATCTTAATGATTCTTATCTTCAAAATCAGCATATCTTAGCTGAAGTATTGTGCTTTGATACTCATACTATAACTTCCATACTGCTGTGGCTTTTCATTTTGGTTTAACATTTAAACACCTACTGAAAGGGGAAAGTGAGAGTAATAAATGCACCAGCTAAGACGTTACAGATACCACTGTGGCTGCAAAAACTGCATAAAAGCAGGACTTCAGGAGGTATTTTCAAAGCAGGATTTCAAGTGCACCGCAGTGGTTGAGAGCACAGGTGAACATTGCTGATGTGGCCAAATCTGAGGTGTATTGCATATATGTGGTATTGAATTAGACGAAGAGCAATATGTGTGACATAAAGACAAAACAAAGGACCACTCTTGGGTTTTAAAGATGAGATACGATTTGCTGTCTTCAGGAAAATGTTTCCTTTTACTAAACATCTTGATGGCTTCACTGTGTGTGGTATTCTGAATAGAAAGTACCCCTGTTTCTAGAAAACAGATTAAGAGAGTCATGGGAGTACAGGAGACAGAACCGAGGGATAGAACTTAGTATTACCAAGATTCAGTCCAGGCTTGTAACAACTATATACTGTTAGATTTCTGGAAACTGCAGTTTGTATGGTTTCTCTGGATTATTAAAAACAAGACTTTTTGTAGTACTTGATGTCTGTTGTGCTGTTCTTGGGTTTTGGGTAACATGAGTTTTCATTCATGTTAAAATTCATCTGCAGTTTTGAAAAACGCATGCTTCCAAACTCCGACACCCAGTCTGTTTGTCCCAGTACAGATGTGGAAGATGCTTAATCCTTTCATTCCTGCATACCTTGTTAGCAGTGAGCCCTGACTGTAAAGCCTTGTAGTCTTGCTACCGTCTATGTTAGTGGTCAAGTGTGAGGGGTAGTGGTTTTCATTTACCTCATCATTTCTCTCATCACAAATGAAATTCTGCTTAGCTTCCCTTAGTTGTTAGTGTGATTACATGCTAGTCCCTATGCAGAACTACCTCTGTCATTACCTTTTGACCCCCAAGTAACTAAATCAGTTCATAAACTCCATTGTTTTATATGATGCATTCTTAGCAGCCATCATTCCATTGTACTTAGAGAAATATTCCAAATGCAATTAAATAGAAAAGGTCATAAATGTCCTGTCCCCACTACTTCAGTAAATAGTGCAGTGATCCTACACACCATCATTCTTGCCCACCTTTATCAGAAGTACTGGACAGAGGAAGTAACTTGATTGTGGCAGCTAAACTATGTGTACATATTCTGCAACATGGAAATACAGGAATATGTATCCCAGGCATCTGAGTATACTGTAGGTAAAACAACCTGCCACATATGCCTGCACACAGTGTTGTAATTTTGCAAGCTACCTGCAATATTCAATATTACAAAACTAAGGAACATCAAAGCAATGTCTCTTTCTCATTTTAGGAAGTCAAGAGTGTCATGGGAAGAACACCACCTAGACCAGAAAAAGGTAGGTGCTAGTTTATGAATAAGAGATGCTAATATATTCTACTAAACCTGCCTTTCTGAGGTAATACAGTTCTTTTATCTTTAGCTGCAATGGAAGCATTAGGAATGGATCTGTACAAGAGAAACAAACCTGAGAAGCAACCGTTTGCCCACCTCATTATTGACGATAAGAATATTCCATCTGGTAAGTTCAGTTTTAAGTCAATACTTCCAATGCTACTATAAATATTAAGCAGTGAAGTATATGAAAATAGTTCAGCAATACTAGCAGCAGACTGGGATTTCAGAAATGGCTTTTGATAATGAGAATAAATTGTTAAAGGATTTCAGAGGCAGCTGAGTGGCTCCATTTCAAGTGACCAGTTTTCATGATCAAACTCTGAGGGCTTGGCCTGCCTCTTTGTGTTGTCTTCAGGTGAGGAATGAAGATATGCACTGAACACTCTCCTCTGAAATTTCTTACTTGCTTTGGCTGGTAGGCCCTACCAGGAATTTTTGACTTATGCTGAACATCAGCTATAGGTATACATAAACACAGATCATAGATTACCTTGGGTTGGAAGGGGCCTTTATAGGTCATCTGGTCCAACTCACATACATATACACATACCAACAAAGGTATACCAGCACACAAATTGACCAGAATCTGGATCCTGCAGCTTGGAAGAGGTTTCCATCCCACTGAGTCCAAGTTTTTGTTGTTTTTTTTTTTGTCCTGTTGTCAAGTGAAGAAATGTATTTTCTGTTGCAAAACTCAAGAATATCTTATGTCCACCTATTCAGCCCTTCACAGCAACTCTCCTTTTTTTGCTGAAGTGTAATTGGGTCTGTGCTGGGTGACACAGCATTTATCTTTGGGATGAATCTGGAAGCTGGGAATCTTATGTTAATACACAACACATATGCATGTCAGGTGCCCATCAGTGTAAGAACTTGCCATAAATCACAGGATCACAGAATTGCTGAGGCTGGAAAAGACCTCTGAGATCATCAAGTCCAGCCGATGACCCAACACCATCACATCGGCCAGACCATGGCACTAAGTGCCGCATCCAGCCTCTCCTTAAACACCTCCAGAGACGGTGACTCCACCACTTCCCTGGGCAGTGCATCCCAGTGCCTGAGCACCCTCTCTGTGGGGAAGTGTTTCCTGAGATCCAACCTAAACCTCCCCTGACACAGTTTCAGGCCCTCTCGTTCTGTCACTGGTTGCCTGGGAGAAGAGCCCGACCCCCACCTAACTACACCCTCCCTTCAGGCAGTTGTAGAGAGTGATGAGGTCCCCCCTGAGTCTCCTCTTCTCCAGGCTAAACACCCCCAGCTCCCTCAGCCTCTGCTTGTAGGACTTTCCCTCTAGTCCCTTCACCAGCCTCATTGCTCTAAGGAAGCACATCTTTCATTCTGAGGTGTTGAAAACTTAGAACTTCAGTCCCAATGTTGTTATTATAACTTGCCTGCTGGTTCTCTGTGCTCTGTGGGCACACTGTGCTCTCATAGCAGAGAATTTACAGCAAGTGTTTGCTTCTGTCATAGTCCATTCATTATTATGTTGCAGGACTGGTGTAGACCTTTTAACATCAAGATTCCCAGAGCCTTTCTGACATTCATACATGCCAAAGCTTCGCAAGGGTCTGTCTGCATGCACCTAGTCCAGTAGCAAGGTGATCAGCAGCATTGTACTCTAAGCAATAGCATTTCTGGTTAGCGTGTTGACTTGAATGCAGCATGTTTCTGAGCTGTTGAGTAGGGAGGTAAAAAAAAAATATTCCTGCAGCTTTTATCTGCCCCTATCGTAAGAGGATGGCATTCTTTTATCCTGCCAGAGCTTGTATTCCCTACCCACAGGTATGTCTCAGGATGGTTTGGGGAATATACTTGCTCATACAATATAAGAGAACAAGACATGAGTCTGCCTTGGAACATTCTCCAGAGGAAAAGATTCATTCCTACAATTTTAAGATATCAGTACTGTTTCTTTTTTTTGCCCTGGGGCACTGTCAGTTGAGATTTTTCTCTCTGTATACTCAACATAACAATCATCCTTGGTGTGATAGAAGTAAACCAGAGTTTATTCTGAAGCTATTAGACGAAGGATCTCAAGAAGGGAGGGGGTATTGATCACGACTCTCTTCTTCCTCTGAAGATGTATACATCTGCAGTGCTGAACTGCTTGTTAATTAAGCTCTGTGCATTGCTTTTCTATTTTATATAACCAAACCAAAAGGGAGTGCTGTGTTGAGGCTTGAAATCTGAGATTGCAGCAGCCTGCATGGTAATACCTTCCTCTTGCTCTATTTAGAGGCGAAGCACTTCTGTACACAAGAGGTTAGATTCTTGCCTGGAGGGACAGGATTCTTTCTCCTTTCAAGTGCATTGGCATTGCGAAGATCCAGAACTTTGTAAGCAGAGAACCTGAGCAGCTTGTCAGATGGCAGTTAGAACTTCTACTGGCTTTGTTCTTAGCTCAGATGCCTCCTGACAAGCTTCTATTTCAGTCAGATTTTGGCTTTTGACATAGGCCAATAGTAGAAGATGCAGTATTGGTAAACTTGTCTTAGCATTTTGTCTTTGGAAGGATTCAATTTATTTGCTGCTCATAGAGACAGATAACGTATATCTACACAAGTGGAGTGTGTCAGTGTCACACATTGTGAAATCCACCTTTTCCTGGGAATTTATTTGCTGTCTACCTAAATGTTGCTGTAAACTGTATTTTTGTTAGAGCTAGCGGCTGATAATTTTTGCTGTTGTGCATCACTGCGTTAACCTCCTGGGAGTGATGTAGCACACTTGTGGGGAGGCATTGCTCTTGCTTGCTTTCTTCATTTTTTTTTTGTTTTTAATAGCACAGGATACAGGAGCTTTCAGAAACTCAGTGTCCGTGACAACAAGCTGCTTTGTTTCTCCTTGGAGCTAATCGAGCCCTTACCAATGCAATGAGTTTGACGTACTCCCACTTGATCTGGCACATGGGGCTTCTGCCTCTTTTGGAGGAGCAGCGCCTGGGTGTTAATCATGAGCACAGCTTCTGCAGTCCTTGTGGGCATTGCAGCAGCGAGGGGCTGCGTCCTTATTGACAGCTGGAACTCTGAACCTACTGATTGTGAGGTGCTTCGGTGTCACGCTCACTGGTATGAGGCAGTACCCCCTTGGCTGGGTAGCATGGGGGTTAGTGACAGCCAGAAAGGATGAAGAATTTGCCTGAGGGAACAGCAGTTTTTTCTTTCTCATCCTGTTTCCTCAGACTGCAAATGGCAACTTCCATTTTCTTCCCCTGATTTCAGACCCTGCATGTCTGAAATCTTTCAAAATTGTCTTATGCCATCTGTGAGTCTGGACAGATCTCTTGTTAGTATTTTAAGGTTCTCTGCTGTCATCCCTCTGACCCAGAATAACCAATGTCAGGAAAAAAAATAACAGTCTTCATCACTGTCGAACAGTTTTTTGAGTAGTTTGCCACTGAAGGGCATGAAGCAGTGTCTATGAGGGAACATTTTCCTTTTACCTGATCCCCATTAGTATCAAGCCCCAAATTGACTTCTGCAGCCAGGGGACTGTGAGGGAGAAAGAAATAACCTTTCCCAGATCTTGGTGTCCCCACCCATCATTTGGCTGCAGAACCCATAGTGGTTTGGTTTGCTGTGTGTATTTTTCAGATTTGCTGCCTTAGGTGAAAGCTGAATGCTTGCTGGTTGGTTTTAGCAGAACTTACTATAAATGCTGCCTAAGTTTTACATGGAAACAGTGGATTTTAGTTTATAAATTGATTGCAGAAATTAGTCACAGGAGAAAAAAAGCACAAACAGAAATAAATATAAATGTTAAATATATCATTTGGGATGTGAATTTATACCTTCACCTGTCTAAGGAGATGCTGTAGTATTTGGAGCTATTTACAGCTACAGGTTCAACTTAGCTGCCCTTTGCCTCCAAAACAGTTTTTCAGAGCAAGCAGTGCTTTGGTCCTTCCCTTGGTTTTTATTTATACCGTAATGCTAGTAGGATGGAAACAAATTATTCAAAACAGGGCTACTTTCCACTCTGTTCCCCTCCCATCATCTTCCTTCTTACTAATTAATTTTATTGTGACCCTCCTCTGAACACGCTCCAACAGATCCACGTCCCTCTGATTGTGGGGACACCAGAACTGGACGCAGTATTTGAGGTGGGGTCTCACTAAGAGCAAAGAGGGAGAATCGCCTCTCTTGACCTGCT
>NW_009724279.1:0-830 GCF_000703405.1 Apaloderma vittatum | reverse complement strand
TCTGATTCCCCCAAGATAGATTTTTTTTTTTTCCTGGATTATTGCTAATCAAATCCATTTCCCAGTGTGGGAGCAATTCAAGCTTGCAAAGTGGGATCTAATCCCCCTGCCAAAATCCAGGGCTTTCTTAGAGGTCTCTGCAAGGCAGATGGACACATCACTGACACAGATGGACACAATAAAGAGATTGCGCTGGGGAAAGAAGAGAGAAGGGGAGGACATTCAGAGTAATGACTTTTGTCTTCCCAAGTCAGCATTACACATGATGGAGCCCTGCTTTCCTGGAAATGGTTGAATATCTGCCTGCCGATGGGGAGTGGAGAATTAATTCCTTGTTTTGCATTCCTTGCACTTGGCTTTTGCTTTCCCTATTAAACTGACTTTATCTCAACCCATGAATTTCCACACTTTTATCCTTCCATTCCCTCCCCCACCCCACCAATGTTGTGTCTATGTGTTGTGTGCCTGCTGGGGTTAAACTTTTGAGATTTTGTGTCCTTCTGGTGTAGCAGCTGGAGACCAGGCAGAATGTCCTTCAGTATCTCAAACAGGGCCAGATGTCGATCCTTCGATCCTTATGCATTTGTATTGCTCTTTAAACACTTGTCTGGGAAAAAAAATATTTAAAAAAAAATTAAAAAGAAGGGAAAAAAAGATAATTTTGTCAGACTAGTTGTGGGAATACATCCTTTTTTGTTTTGACTTGGAGGGTTTCAGTGAAATGTTTAAATGTTTTCCTAAGGAAAAAAAAAATCATAAAAGAACACGAGCACAAAGAAGTTGCATTATATTGGGGAGGAAAAAAAAGAAAAGAAGTATCTATTTGGAAA
>NW_009724278.1:1098-1403 GCF_000703405.1 Apaloderma vittatum | reverse complement strand
GGGAACTGCACTCAGTACTTAAAAAAAAAAAGAAAAAGAAAAAATAAGAAAATATAACACTTTTTACCGGCTGAAATGTTTTAATGTTGTTGAACTACTTTTCTGGAGCTCTGAAACCAGGATAAATATTTTCAGTCTAATGCCACTCTCATTTCTACCCTATTAAAGTATGAATTTTGAGAAGTTATATTAATTGAAGGAAAAGAAACACCGAACTTCCCCTGCGTTTGCCTTGCCACCACTCTGTCTATCATGCTGTGTCTTTAATCTCCCTAAACATCCCGGTTTAAGAATGTTCATCCACC
>NW_009724278.1:0-255 GCF_000703405.1 Apaloderma vittatum | reverse complement strand
CAGAGGCCCGATTCGGGAACTCGAGTTTGGGATCAAAGGCAGGAGATCAGACAGAGTCCTGCTTGAGTCCTGAACTGGGGATGGGTGTTTAATCCTCATGTTCTCTCAGCTTTATCCTGAGTGAGACATATGTGGAATGCAATAGTCTTGCTGATCATCTCTCTTCTCTCTTCCTAACTACAGGTGCGACCTTTCACTTCTTTGTGACCCTTTTCCTTCCCAGCACGCCCAAGGTGGCACAGGAGATCCAGCACT
>NW_009724277.1:0-7994 GCF_000703405.1 Apaloderma vittatum | reverse complement strand
TTAACGCAGTGGTCCTTGCCTGAAACTCATTATCAGGACTGCAAAAGTCTTGGCTGGATTAAGTGAAGTATGAAAAGTCTTGTAGATGTTGCTTTGGAACAGGACACAAAGATGCATCCTCACAAGTGGCTGATCCAGCATTAAGTGCTTGTCAAACATATTGCAACATTGGATTCCACAACTGTAATTGTGTAATTGCAGCTTTGCCTATTTCTTTTTATTCCCTGTGCCAATGGATTCTTGGAGATAGATGCCTTTCTCTCCCCCATGAAGCAGTCCTTTCTTCTAACAAGCATCCCTACACTGTGAACTTGTTCTTCACTTTTATGTGAATTTTACTTACAACCTCTGATGTGTTCAAAGAGGTGATATCCAGATGTTTCTCTTGCTAGGTCTTTGACTTTGAATTGACTAAAGAGGAGATGGCAACCATTCTCAGCTTCAACAGAAACTGGAGAGTCTGTGTATTAGACATGTAAGTGGTAGTATCCAGAAAAATACATATGCAACAAAACCATTCCACAGTTATGTAGTTCACATTCTGCCTTGGTGGCTCCTCTAAGCACCCATTAGAGCTTGCTACACCAAAAAAAAATAAAAATGGCTGAAATTAAGTATTTTATTCCTTTCAGGTTCAAAAGCCTCAAGGAATACCCTTTCAATGCAGAATACTGAAGATGGTCATATGCTGCCCTCCTCCAGAGTTTGGTCTAAATTTCTTCCTATCAATTTCTTTATTTCTTATTGCATCTCTCCTGTAGCCAATGAAGTCACAGGATGTTTTCAGTGATTATTTTTGCTTCTCTTTTGAAAGAAGGATACAGTAAAATTGTTCTAAAGAATAAAATGTGTGCTGTAATAATTCTCTGCCAAAATGTGGGGTTATTAAGGAGAAGACGGGGAGAGACTGGACCACACATTCCTATTTATGCTCTGCCTTGCATCAACACAACAGGCTAAGGACAATACTCAGCAGTTGCAGGCACTGGCAATGAGTCTGAGAGATGTGAGCCAAAGCTGAACTCACTTAGGGTGAGTGTGACGGCCCTGAGTTGCATCACTCCAGAAAGGGTGAGATGGGATTTTTACTACCTGTCACTTTCTTTAAAATAAAACAACAAACCCCACATGCAGAAAGCACACCAACTGTATTCATAGCATAGTTTTTGCACAGGCTTTCTCCTGAGTGTCAGAATATAACAGCATGGGGGGTTACACCACAAAATTTCAGCACATCCTTCAGATTACTGTTAGTTGTGCAATCCTGTTAACAAAAGAAAAAAACAACCCTCAGGCCTCATCACTTGCACCTGCCTTTTCATTCAAGTGTCCATGTTTGAGAAAACTAACTTTAAGTCCAACAATGAAAGAAAAGATTTCTGCCTGATCAAAAAGAACTTTTGCTTTCAAAGCGGGAGTGTTTATGCTCCTGCCCAGACCTTATAGTTAGAAGTGAGACAGGATGCTAGACCCTTACTACAATTTGAGTTTAGGAACCATGTTTTTTCTTTACAAGTTCTCTCATTGTGGAGTTGGGTATCTGTGGATACGCTTTACAGTTAGCTGTGCTGGCAGCACTGCGTTGCAGAATTAAGACTTCCGTCCTTGAGCTCTTTTCTAAACAAGTACAAGTACAACTCTTGCTTGCTAATTATGAAAAGAGACCCTGACCAGCTGAGTATAGCTCATGTTGGGAGTTTGTCCGTGAGAATGGACAGATAAGAGGCTTCTCGTACACAAGATGTTAATGGGAGAGTATGATCAAAACAGACCTGGGAAAGTCTGTTCTCTCTGTGTGATAAGAGTGTGATTAAAGGAGTACACGAGCTAATAACAACCCTGGCTGCATAGTCTGGTCTCTTGTTTGTAATCCACAAATAGTGCTTCTTGCTAAGAAGTATAAATAAGTGTGTCTGCCTGCAATAAAGCGAATTCCATTTTCCACCATCTCGGAGTTTGTGCGTGCTTCTCCAGAGGTATCCTGCTTGTTGCAGATGAAAACTCTTCAAACCAAAATTCTCAAGCCAGGAATCCTGTCGGGGCAGCTGCTGAAGCCTCTCTGCTGGGGAATCCTCTACCGTAACTTTAGGTACCCACCTCAGGGCTGTCTTCTGAGCTGCAGTCACAGCCAAGGGAGATCTGGGCTGAACAAGGCAGCAGCTTTCAGCACAATCCATTACACCTGTGGTAGGAGCTGCCCTTGGTTCAGATGCAACCTGCTCTTTCTAGGCTCTCTAGACCTCTTGCACCCTCTCCTGTGAACAGAGGGGAAGTACCCACAGGTCGGCTGCGGTCACCTGCCCTTTGGGGACACGGATCCTCCCTAGGACAAAAAAGCTTCTTGGCGCTTCCCCCTGCGGGCACCAGAGGACAAGCAGCCCTCAAAGGAGATCTGCGTTGCCCCCTCCCTGCTGCCCACCAGCCCTCAGTGATGCTGGGGGGCGTTTCAGATGCCTCACAACCCGGGTGTTTGCCTGCCAGCCAGGGGAGGCTCAGCCCCTGGGTGCTGTGCCCAAACTGCTCCACCCCACTGGCCCTGCCAGCCTCAGGGGCCAATTGCCCTGGCAGCACCCAATGCTCTGAGCCGAGGGCACCCAGCCCAGGATAGGTGCTCAGGGGCGATAGATCATCTGGCTCTAGCCATCTGCTTCTGCAGCACCCTTCAACATATCCACCCTCTCCCACCATGGCCCCAGGGCTGCAGCTGGGACCCGGAGCCCTCCCACAGCACTGCAGCATTGGGGGCTTTCTCACAGCCATGGGCGAGCAACAGAGCCTGAGGTCACCAACCCCTTTGGTCTCTCCACCTCTGGCAAAGACACAAATCCAAGCCTGGCACCTGAGCTCCTCCCGCACCCCTACATCCACGGACGCCCACTCTGCAGCAGATCTGGCACAGGGGACACAGGCAGAGCACGTAGCAAGGAATCCATCCTCAAACCTCTTTTTCACCTGACACTCCAACTCAAGCCATCAAAACAATCAAGGTTCCTTTAACAACACAAGGAGACATGAGGAGGTATTTGCTTTTGAGGAGGTATTTGCTTTTGCAGTTGGGTCACCTTTCTGTTTCCTCCTACTGGGCAGGTGACCAAATGCATAATCACAAAGCTGCATATTGGCTTTCATGGAAAAATACTAAAACCTCTGTTCAAGAAAAGAGGCACCTTAGGACCTTCTTTCCAAAATTTCCACTTTTGATTCGTGAACGTGTAGAGCAGGAACATTAATTTTGCAGCTTCACGAAGGAAGCAACCCACAAAACACTCAACAACCCCCAGGCTGAGGTGAGACAGCTTTGCTGAGACAAAATACCCATTTTTATTGAACTAGAAAGTATAGTATTTCCTGTGGTGCCGGGAGAGCCAAAGGTTTAGACCAGTGTCTTTTCAGAGGTATACCTTCTCCAGCATGGGTCACCCAGTGGCCACAGGACCTTCAAGGATTTCCTTGCTCCAGCATGGCTCATCCACCAGCTGCAATCTCCTCAGAAGTGAGCACTTCCAGCATAGGGACCTCCTTCACAGAGTGCCCCTGTGTTTCCAGCACTGCTTCGGAGTCAGGGTACTGTGTGGTTAAATTTGGGCATTTACATCAGTTTTGGCATTTATATCAGTTTAGAAGTAGCTCTAAGTGGTTCTGGCTGGCATCGAGCAGTTCACGGTCTCCACACAGGTCACCACTGATATCCCCTGCAATTTATATCCTTTACATTCCACCCTATACTGAAAGATATAGTTTCACCATTATATAAACTGTACCTTTAACATTTCCACAGTCTCAATCCCTTGTCCCCTCAGACCAGACAAGTGCAGTTAACATCTCACCAGTGAGAATGTAAAACATCACAAACCCTCACCTTTCCCAGCAGACCAAATTACCAGGATCAACACTGTAACAATCTTTACACATACTTTCCAACTCCTTCTAAAACTTCTTCCAAGTTCAACCACACCACTGCATTCCTAGAATTATCCTTGGCCACGCCACCAATCTCCTGCCTGTGTTCTGGCATGCTCCCTCCAGTACAGTACAAGTCACTCCTTGACATCCCACCAGCTTATCGGGCAATACCAGAAGGGCAGTAGTAACTGTGCTCAAAACCTTGGAGCTTTCAGACCACAGCCTCAGAGATCACCACTTTTTCAGGGTCCCTTTCCATTTTCCTTTAAACACAATCCAGCAAGAAACTGCAGTCAATTACCTCCTTCCCAGTCCTTCCGCAGGGGCATCTCATCTGTGGGATCACCAGGATCAGGCCATTGCTCCACATAGCCTCTCACTAGCAGATCCTAATACCTTCCTCCCTTGTGCAGGGCAGTGCAGGCAGGTAGCATTGAGCCCAAACTCCCCAGAACTCCACTCTTCCAAGACAAAAGCTGTATCCCATTTGCTCTGGTTTCCCAGCACCACCACTGCTGCATGTGTTCAGCATGTCTGTAAATTCACTCTGAGCAAAGGACTGTCAAGGGAGTGCTCACACCCTGGGGAGCAGCACTCCCATCTCCACAGGCCTAGTTAACCTTGCAACTCAGGCTGCGTGGAAGGGCTGTGGTTTTACTTTGCCATCTGTCCTGAGTTCAGCCCCAGAGGTGCCAGGATCCCGCTTTGAGGCAATCACTTTATGACCACTTGCTGCTCCTGCACAAAGCTTTGCCTCTGGCCAGCTCAGTGCTACTGCTCACTCCTAAGGGCCTCGCCCTTGCCTGGTGCACTTGTTAATGCACATTACTCCAATGAAGATCATCAGCGTGACTCTCCCCGCTCTGCTAGCAGGTCCTGGTCTCTCTGAAGCCCCATTTGCAGCACATATGTCCTAGTTTGAGCAAGCCCCACTGCTCAGCCACATCACAGCAGCACCTCTGCCCTCATGTTTCATAGCAAACCCCTCTGCAGCTCTCCTGCCACTGCTTTGGGATCTTACACGTGGAGATAGCTCTACCCCAGGCCCCTGATGCATGGGCTTGAAGGAAGCATCTCTCTCTCCCAATCACCCTCCCACCATCCACGAGCAATGGTTTGGGAAAATAATGGAAGACTGGTGAGGAGGATTGTAAGCACAGTGAAGTGACTTGCAGCAGTTACGGTGTCCAAAAAACATGTATGTCATTCTAATTGTTATCTATCCTTGTGTGGTTGACCAGTAGAACATCTGTGCTCAGACAACATAGGTCTGTGATAGACTCAGAGGCACTTTATCAAACATGCTTGAGACTCCTGCCCTGCTGTGCACACAGTGGAAAACTACACCTGTTAAAATCCCTGATACACAGGTGAAAGCAGCAGGTTCAAAAGCTTTCCGCTCTCTACTGAGCACTGACCTCCCACCTACGTGCCTCTGCCGAAGTGCTGCTGCAGAGATCCCCTGGGGTCTGTGAGGTAACGAGAATAAATTGATTCTGGATTTCACTCCCGGTTTTGTGGTTGTTCCTGTGTCATGCCTGTGTACAGTCTTCCCAGGTCCCTCCCTTCTCCAGCTGTTTGCAAACTGTCTGCATGCACCCCTGGCCACACACTAGCTCTGCCACCTCCACCAGAGTATTCCCAGGACCAGGATCACGAATCCTTCCAAAGTCCTTCTCATTACTCTGGTTCTGAGCCCTGACAGGGCTGAACGTCACTCACATTCTTCAACTGCTGCCGTACCAGGCAAAACAGTCTCACCCCAGGGCAATCAAAGCAGATGCATTGCCAATTACAAACCTCATTTCACAGATCAATGATTCTATGATTCTATGCAGGTACTGAGGGGGGGAAAGGAGAACACAGAAGAACAGAACAGTAAATACCTTTCTCCCCCAACTTCATGCTAGTCCAAACATAAATCCCCTCCCTCTCCTCATCTCCACTTCCCCCATTTTTGGGGTGAGGTGCTGCCCTCCTCCCCTGGCAGAGGTCTGGGCGGGACTGGGCTCTTCCCACCTGCTGGAGCTTCATTGCCCCAGGGCAGCAACACCAGTTTAGGAGCCAGGTGGAACGGGTTTGACTGGCCTGGGGCAGTCTGAGGTTTCTTCCTGCCCAGGACCCCCTGTCAGGGTAAACCCACCCTTCAAAGCCAGTAACTGCTGGCGGGAGCTCTTCCTCAGCATTTGACCATGCCCGGTGTGTGTTTTTTAAGCAGATGGGACTAAGCGACAAATTCTAGTGAGAAGACAAGAAGCTTCATCAACTCTGAGAAGATGGGAGATCCACCAAGATATGCTCCTGGCTTGATTTGAGCTCAGAGCAGAAAAAAAAGGGCTGAGGTCTTTTACAGTTGAGTTCAGCCAAGACCCTCAGATCTGCTTCCTGTCACCCAGAGGTTGAACTGGAGCATCCCACTGAGCAAGATAAACTTCCCCTTTTAAAGGCTCCAAGCAAGGCAAAAATTCCCACTGCCCTTCCTAGGGATTCAAGCTTGAAACTCAGGTGCCCTCAACTCGAAATAGTGGTTTCAGCTATGCCTGTATCTGTTGGTAGCCCTAAAGTTGCAGAGCCCTACAGCTCTTCCTCTTGCGAGGTAGTTGCACCTTGAGACTCTGTCACCTCCTTACTTCAGCTTTTGTGATTTTTCAGCAAGACACAGGGTCTCTGCCAGTCAAGAATGCACCCAGAAGGACATACCCACTTCCATTATTTTAGGCCCTGTCCTTCTCAGATACTAAGAACTGCTGGTCTCCGAAGCCACAACTTGTGCTGAAATCACAGTTACTGAATGCAAAGTCAGAAAAAAAACCCTCAAAACTCGTGATAATTCCACATCCTGTTTCACTGCAAAACCTGGCATGTGGATCAAGGAAAAAAAAATGAAAAAACCCCCAACCTCCTCCCCCACAGAGCTCCTGACCACCAACACTGACTGCAAAGAAAAAGCTGACCATGTTACCAAGGACACATCTCACAAGATTTACCAGGCTGGCTGTCAACCACTGACATGCGCAGTCCTTCTTCTTCCCTCAAGGCCTTGCCCCCAGCCTTCAGGGGAGGTAAACAGCGGAAAGCTGGCTTGCCTCACAGCTGTGAGGGGAAGGTCTCCTCCAGTTTTGCAAAGAGCAAAAACAAAATGCAGAAGCTGTGCCTGAAGCCTTTGGTGACCAGATGGGAGATGCCTCTCTGATGAGAAACCGACAGGGAAAACCAAACCCAAAGGGTGAGAGATAAAGCATGTTATGTAACAGTTTCATGATCCAAGTGGAAACATATCACATCTTGCCGGGGACAGCTGATGGCGCTGAGAGAAAACAGGAGGAACATTAAAGAAGAAAACCAATTACCTTACTCGCCCTTAGTTAAACAGAGAAAAAAATACCGAGCTGCAGAGAGCAGGGGTGTCTGCTGCGGGAGAGGCATTAAGAGCAAATGCCTGCACCTGAAGAAACATCTCCAAGCGTGAGTAAGCAGCAAAGCCTCCCGGAGGAGTCTGTTTTTTTCCACTGCGTTGGGATGCGTTGAACAGCAGAACAGCACGTTTTTCCGCACAAATTTCAAACCCAGTTTCTGATGCGAGATTGCTGGCAACCTACCACATATGATTACAATCGTGTGTTTTATTCTGAAATGTCCTCAGCACTCCCCTGAAGACAGAGGGACAATTTGATCATTATATTACTCCTTAAAGAGTCACTGTTCCTCTTCTGTGACTTTCAAAAAAAACCTCTCCCAACATCCAAAATAACATTATTTTTAAACTTGGCTTTATCCTAAATTATTCCTAAGCCATAGCTCACTTTCCCTTGAAGTGGAAGGTGCATTCAGATCAGGGAGTGGGTTCTCCCCACCCTCACAAGCCAGACACGCTGAGGTTGCTCTCGGGCCTCCCTTGGCTTGAATCTCACAACCTGCAAAGCCGCTCTCAGGGCACAGGGAGACACTTGTCCCTCATTCCCGCCAGGGATCCCATCAGGGGACAGAGGTACTGCGGGGGGGCCCCTAGCTAGATACAAAGCACACACTGAACTTATCGCAGCCCCCGTTTAAGCACTGTCCGACACGACGCCAGTAGCCCTGAGCCACTT
>NW_009724276.1:0-29843 GCF_000703405.1 Apaloderma vittatum | reverse complement strand
GCGGCAAGACTTTGGAGTAAATTGCCCAGAGGTGGTGTGGCTGCATCCTCCCTGGAGGTGTTCAAGGCCAAGTTGGACGGAGCCTTGAGAATCATGATCAGGCTGGGAGGCATCCCTGCCTATGACTGGGAGAGTGGATTAGATGATCTCTGAGGTCCCTTCCAGCCTAGGCCATTCTATGATTCCATGATTTTATGAAA
Organism: Apaloderma vittatum; assembly: GCF_000703405.1. Taxonomy (NCBI): domain Eukaryota; kingdom Metazoa; phylum Chordata; class Aves; order Trogoniformes; family Trogonidae; genus Apaloderma; species Apaloderma vittatum. The sequence goes on along the minus strand of NW_009724276.1, from coordinate 29,643 downwards.
TTATTAGGCATTCATCATGTGATATCAGTGGCTCCCCAAAACAGCTCCTGACATCTCATGATTCAAGCACAGACAGCTGGACATAATGATCTGAGGGCAAGATATGTCATAAGAATGAAAAATGCAAGAAGTGAAAACAGCATGGATAACAAAGAGGTTTAAATTTTATCTTCCAAAAAATACACCCTTGGGAAGGAGTATCTCTGGTGGACACTGAGGGATGAAGTAACTCTACACATTGAAGCAGGAAAAATTTTGTTGACGTTTTGCTTCCAAATGGACTCTTCATTTTTTTTTGAATGTGCCATAATTTCCCAGACTGAGCTTTTTTAACAGGAAAGAGTCTTTCCATTTCTCCTAACATCTCGTTAGCTGTCCGTGGTTTGAACTGAAGTCAGTTGTCTTAGAATTGCTGACATATGTGCAACTTTCCCTAACTTCTTGATCTGATAAACAATCTTGGATTGTTATGCTCCAGTTGTGATATCTCATTTACAAAAATAGTTTTTAAAAAAACCTGTTTAATTCTATGTTAGAGAAGTGGACCTTCCTACCTACTAAAGCATTCACATCCTCATGTGACGTCGCTTGGATGATCAGGGAAACACTGACCCAAGGTGTCACTTCAACACATGACTGAGATCTGCCTTTTGCTTAGTGGTTGTAGAAGTCTCTTTCTGAGCTGCACAGTATAAAATTCACACATAGCATGTTTAGTTCTAAAGGCAAGGATATTCATATGGCTCAGAGCAGGCTCTTCACATCACATAGTGATATGCAACTATTTGGGGCTTGTTTAGATTATGAAATTTTCTAAATTTATTCCTGCATCAAACTGTTAATATCCTGGCAAATGCCCACAGAACAACTGTTACTCACAGGTCAGTCAGCTGAGGAGTATTTTCAGTGGCAGAACATTGGAAGAGTGAAGAACAGGGGAACAGTTTCCAATTGAGGTTCCAGCCACCCTTCATGCACTGTGCTCTTACTGACAACACCTGAAATTCTACTCTTGTTCAACTGTTAGTAACTGCAAAACATCTGAAGTCAAATCATGAACAGCTAGCTAAATAAAAAGTCTGTTTCCTCTTAAAAAGTCTCTGGCTGAGAAGCTGTGGCATTTTCAAATCTAAATGAACAATTTCACATATTTCTGGAGTGCTGTGGGACGACAAGATGAACTGCAATGACTTAATGGAAATTCGGTAAACAACAGGCACGCAGGGTGAAGGATCTTGTTAGAGCAGCTGGGAACAGTGAAATGAAATGTAGAAGATGGCATTCTGTAACAGCATTTTCCCTGTGAGAAATCCCTGTGATATAACCTAAAATCGCATTAGTCTGCCATCTCAAAGTGGAAGTATTGCCAACGAAATTCCCTCTTTCTTTTACTTCTTAAATATGTATCTGTCCTTAACCCCAAGCTTTTGTTATGTATCATTACAATATTGCCTTCTCAGGTGACTATAAGTCTGACGAGTAACATAGAAGGTAAAAAAAGAAGAACAAATAGTATATAATAGTAACCGTAACAGTAGCAACCATTTTTAGGATTTGAAACCTCACACATCAAACTAGTCTTTGCTAAGCTGAGCTTTGTAAGGAATGGTGACTATAAAAACTGGAAGAGTTACAACTTTTGAATCATATTAAATGAGAACTAGAAAGTGCAAAGTTAATACTTTATTAGAAGCAATAATTGTTGTAGTGAATAGTCAGAAGTGCAGGAAGGACATGCAACTGAGCATAATTAATGGCTAGATTAAGATATGTGTACCATGCAAGTGCAATGTGTGAGTGCGGCATAGAGACACATCAGCCGTTTTCAGGCTGGTTAGTGTATGAAATGCAACAGCACCATGGAACACAGACTTTAGTGCAGGCTATCAAATACTATACAGTCTCAAGTTCTCCGAACACATCATGAAAGTTTGTCTTGCTGTTGTCCATGCAGTTACTGTGGGAGCTCTCTCCTCATGCTACAGTCACTGCTTCAGCTGCAGTGCAGACATTCTCTTACAATGAGCTTTCTTGCGGATACCGTGGTCACACGTCAAAACTGCACAGCAGACATGTCTCAATGCTGCCATTCAGCGTGCTTGGGGAGACTATCTTACATGCCAAAAGGCTTTTTTTTTGCTGGGAAATGCTGGGATTGTTAGGGGTCTGCAGTAAACAAAAAGGCCAAGTAGTGCATTACTGGAACTGTAAAAGTTTTAGCCAAAAATGGAATTAAAGAGAAAAAAAAAAATTTAAAAAGAAACGACTTTTTTTGCTACCTCACAAGGGAAGACAGTCTCATTATGTTTGGTTTGGGGTTTTTTTTGTACCATCTGGGTTTATAGCTTTATCTAACGAAGAAACATATGGGCAACTTCAGAACAAGTGAAAAGAAAACATTATGTGCAACAGGCTGAGGGAAAGAATCTGCAACTTCAGTCACTTACTTGCCAGATCCCTTCCACGAGTAAATGTTACTCAAGAGTGTAGTTGTCAAGTCAAAAGGTGGCCCATGCACTACACTGAAGGGTATCTGTGGAAGGCGGGAAATATGGTGTGTGGGTGTGCTGTGCACCTGCTCCAGGGCCAGCTACCAGCTTCTCTGTCCCAAGAGGAGCCTGCGAAAGGCAGGGATGATGTCTCTGCTACTCTGGAGAGAGTAAGGGATGGGGAAAACACAAGCTCTAGTAGCAGAACTCAACTTCCATACAAATTACTCTGAACTGATACAAAAATGTTATCCAGAATTGTACCCTAAAGCTTGTTATTGAACTTGCCGAGAAGAGTCAGGGTTTTTTTTTCAATACATAAATATTTGGCACAGTCCTGAAAATTTTTTTAGAGGCCATCAGCAGAAATAAAGGTGCAATCATAGAACGGTTTGGGTTGGAAGAGACCTTAAAGATCATCTAGTTCCAACTCCTCTGCCGTGGACAGGGACACCTTCCACTAGATCAGGTTGCTCAAAGCCCCATCCAGCCTGGCCCTGAACACTTCCAGGGAGGGGACATCCATGGCTTCTCTGGCCAACCCGTTTCAGTGCCCCACCCCCCTCACAGAATAGAATTTCTTCCTAATATCTAATCTAAATCTACTCTGTTACAGTTTGAAACTGTTGCCCCTCATCCTATCTACCCTCCCTGATAAAAGGTCCCTCACCTTCTTTCCTGTAGGCTCCCTTTAAGTACTGGAAGGCCACTATATGGTCTCCCTTCTCTGCCTCAGACTGAACCTCAATGTTCTCAGCCTGTCCTCACAGGGGAGGTACTCCAGCCATTTGATCATTTTCATGGCCCTCCTCTGGGCCCACCTGAGCAGGTCCATGTCCTTCTTATGTTGGGGGCCCAACAGCACTCCAGGTAGGTTCTCCCAAGAGCAGAGTGAGAGGGAGAATCACCTCCCTTGACCTGCTGGCCAAGCTTCTCCTGGTGCAGCCCAGGATGCGACTGGCTTTCCAGACCGTGAGAGCACATTGCTGGTTCATATTCGGTTTTTCATCCACCAGCAGCCCCAAACACTTCTCTGCAGGGCTGCTCTTAATCCACTCTCCACCCAGTCTGTGTTTGTGCTTGGGATTGGTTTGACCCAGGTGCAGGACCTTCCACTTTGTCTTGTTGAACTTCAAGAGATTTCCACAGGCCCACCTCTCTCATATCCCTCAACTCTGGATGACATTCCTCCCCTCCAGCATGTTGACCACACCGCACAGCTTAGTATCACTGGCAAACTTGCTGCAGGTGCACTTGACCCCAATATCCATGCCAATGACGAAGATGTTAAACAACACTGGTCCCCGTACTGACCCCTGAGGAACACCACTTGTCACTGATTTCCATTTGGACATTGAGCTTTTGACCACAAGTCTTTGAGTGTGACCATCCAGCCGATTTCTTATCCACCAAGTGATCCATCCATTAAATTTATATCTCTCCAATTTAGAGACAAAAGTGTTGTATGGGGCAGTGTCAAACACTTTGCACGAGTCCAGGTAGGTGACATCGGTTGCTTTTCACTTAGCCACCAATGCTATAACCATGTTGTAGAACACCAAATTTGTTAGGCATGATTTCCCTTTAGTGAAGAAATGTCGACTGCTGCCAATCACCTCCTTATATTCCATGTGTCCTAGCATAGTTTCCAGGAGAATTCACTCAATGATCTTGCTGGGCACACAGATTGGACTGACTGACCTATAAAGGGGTCTTCCTTTTTTCCCCTTTTTAAAAATGAAGATTATATTTCCTCTTTTCCAGTCAGCAGGAGCTTAACTGGACTGCTACAACTTCTCAAATATGATGGATAGTGGCTTAGACACTTCATCTGCCAGTTCCCTCGGGACCCATGGAAGTATGTCATCAGGTCCCATGAACTGTGCACCTTCAGTTTCCTTAGATGGTCTCAGGTCTGATCTTTCCCTTTTTAGGAAGTGGTTCTTCATTCTCACAGTCCCTGAATTTGCTTTCTGGAACTTGGGCAGTGTGGTTGGAGCGCTTGGCAGTGAAGACTGAGGCCAAAAAGTCATTGAGTACCTCAGTCTTTTCCATATCCTAGGTAACCAAGAATCCCATTTTCTTGTGGAGAGGGCCAGCATTTTCTCCAGTCTTCCTTTTATTACTGACACACCTACAGAAATTTTTCTTGTTGTCCTTGATGTTCTTGCCCAGATTTAATTCTACCAGGGTGATACATCTCTGTTCTCTGGCTGATCAGACATGTTCTCTGTATTCCTCCCAGACTACCTGTCCTTGATTCCACTCTCTGTAGGCTTCCTTTTTGTGCTTGATTTTGTCCAGGAGCTCCTTGTTCATCCATGGAAGCCTCCTGGCGTTTTTGCCTGATTTGCTCTTTGTTCAGATGTGTCACTCCTGAAATTGCAGGAGGTAATCCTTGAATATTAATCAGTTTTCTTTATCCCCTCTTCCCTCCAGGACTTCATCCCATAGTACTGTACCAATCAGATCTCTGAAGAGGCCAAGGTCTGCTCTCCTGAAGTCCAAGTTAGTGAGCCTGCTGTGCACTATCCTTACTGCCCTAAGAATTTTGAACTCCACCATTTCATGGTCACTGCAACAAAGCTGCCCTTGAGCTTTACATTCCCCACCAGTCCCTCCTTGTTTGTGAGAGCATGGTCCAGCACAGCACCTCTCCTTGTTGGTTTCTCTATCACTTGGTGGAAGAAGTTATCACTAACACATTCCAGGAACCTCCTGGACTGCTTATGCCCTGCTATGTTGTCCCTCCAGAAGATATCAGAGTGGCTGAAGTCCTCCAGAAGGACCAGAGTGGAGGACCAGAGCTTGTAAATGGTAGGCTATTCCTATCAGTCTACAGAGGGCCTCATCTGCTTGATCTTTATAGTAACATGGCCTGTAGCAGAACTTCACTATAATATCACCTTTCCCCGCCCTTCCTTTAATCCTGATCCATAAGCTCACAATCAGCTCCTCCTCCATCCCCAGGAGAAGCTCCATGCATCCACCTGCTCACTGACATCAAGGGCGATGACGTCTCCTCACCTCCCCTGCCTGGCCTTCCTAAAGAGCCTGTGTCCTTCCATTCCACACTCCAGTCATAGAAGCCACCCCACCATGTCTCCATGATGCCAATAAGATCGTAGCCCTGCAGGCCCACACACACCTCTAACTCCTCTTGTTTATTCCCTGTGCTACCTGTGTTTACATAGAGATATTTAAGTCGGGCCCTCATGAAGCTGACTTACTGGCTGGAGTGGCTGGAAATCCTCTGTGCTGCTCTTCACATGCCCTCCCACTGACCTGTGATGCCTCTCCAGGCTCTGGACATCTATTGCTGGCACTGGCATCAACCTGATATTAGTGGGGAAACTCTCAGCTTGATTCCTGTCTCTCAGCAAGCTTTAAAGTCAAAAGCAGTGTTCCAGATTCCTACACATATTTTTATATAGATATATATATACAAGCATTTATTAGATTTGTATAAAGGTACAAATTGTAAAGACAGATGAAGAAACAAGGGTACAAAAAGAGTCCTTTCCCCTTTCTTTGGTAAAGAATTGTGGCTGGCAGGATTTGAAGACACTTTGTAGACTTTCTCTTTCTAGCCAAGATTTTTCAGAGGTTCCCCTTGGGGCAGCAGTGGTGAAGCTGGGCAGTACTGACCTCTTCCCTTCCTTCGCCAAGATAGCACTTGGAATCCCTTTGTTCCGACTTAAGGGCACCACATCTAGAGTATTGTTAATTCTTTCTCTTGGTCTTGGGGACAGCAGCAATGCCTGAATGTCTTGCACTTGTTCAGGAGCCTCTGGCACTTTAACATTTATTCAGAGTTTGGTTGACCTCTACTGCCTTTATGTAGCTTTAAAGTTCATTCCTGTGCAACTGTCAATACATCTATTTTGCAGCTTTGAAATAAGAAGCTTTAGGGTGACAAAAATGATGCTTGTAGCTATTCACTCAAGTGTAGTTGTGATTTAAAAGATCTTGCTGTTTTCGGTTGACTTTTTACTAGTATTGCATCTATTTTCATCTATATCTTTGGAAAATATATTGCATTTTTTAACCACTTTACTTTGTGATTCATGAAGTAAACCATGAGGTATAAATAGAAGTAGTTTCAGGGGGTAAAATTTACCTCAAAAATATTTTCTGGACCAAAATTTTGTATACCCTTCAGTTGTTTATAGTTGTACAACCAGCCTTTCCCAGAATAACTGAAGTGATATCATCATAAAGCAGAAAGTAGACCTTAAATAATGTAGGATAGCTTTAATATGATATTGGAACAGAAGTAAGGCCCTCAGTGCAGATTATACAAATTGCACAAGTAATTGAGTGCTGAGATTCAGGTTGAGTTCTAGGAGAGCTCCCAAGGAAATAAGTGAATAACATAGGTCAGTTTAATTTTCTGCTGAAAAGAGACATGACTGTTATCTAATTTGTCACATTATATGTGGCATTACCATCTGAATACAGATGTAGAGATTTTAGCACCAGCTCTGTTCCTGCTTTGGTCATTATAGGTCACTACGATAGCATAATAAGTCTAATACAAAGACTTTAGGGTGTCTTTTCCAGCTTAGGACCACAAAAATTCCCTGTGCTGTACTTTACTTTTATTAGTCCCATGTAAGAACTGAACTGATGGGAGTGGAAAGTCAATCGGCAGCATCCGGTGGGATGTTCTGAGCTAGCTGTTCTAGCTCAGAACGAGACCCATTCTGTTCTCTGGTCTGTGCATACATGTAGGATACCATGAAAAGAGATGAAAAAACACATATTTGTTGCAAAACAATGTCTATTTTACCCTCAGAAAGCCTTGCCTACTGAAACTATGCTTGCAACGTAAAGCTCTCATGTTGTCTTTTTTCTTAGGTGCTTCCAAGGAAGCAAAGGACCAAGTGTAGCCTGACTTGGAGTTTGGAGAAGAGGTGGCTGAGGGGTGACCTCATAAATGTTTATAAATACATCAAGGGGGAGTGTCAGGAGGACGGAGCCAGGCTCTTTTCAGCGACGTCCAATGACAGGACAAGGGGCAATGGGTACAAGATGGAACATAGAAGGTGACACAAAAATATTAGAAAAAACTTTTTCACTGTGAGGGTGACAGAGCACTGGCACAGGCTGCCCAGGGAAGTTGTGGAGTCTCCTTCTCTGGAGGCATTCGAAACTCACCTGGACGTGTTTCTGTGTGACCTACTGTAGGTGATCCTGCTCTGGCAGGGGGCTGGACTAGATGATCTTTTGAGGTCCCTTCCAACCCCTAACATTCTGTGATTCTGTGTGATTCTGTGAAATTCTCATGAAGATGTTTTTTGGCAGTCTGGAAACACAGCCCACTTGTGGGCAGCTGTTCTCTGCAGCAGCAGCAGGTGGCTAGAGAGCCATCTTGTGATAATCGAACCTGGAGGTGGTGTAGTCAAAAGACTCTTTCCTAAGCATAGAGAGTCCCAATATTTGCTCTGAAAAAAAAAACACTACTATTCTTAATGAAGCCATCTGGCTGCCTTCAGACCCTGTGGGCCAAGAAGACTGTTCAGGAGGTTCGCCTCATCAGGAAGGTGGCAACCAGCTCCTTCTTTCAGCAAGGTGCACACCAAGGACATTTCCCATTGTACCAGACTGTGCAGAGCACCAGTGCCTAGCCTATTTGCCAACTACATTCATCTTGTTTAAACCAGAGTATCTCTACTGAAATCCTCGTGCAATATTTGGATAGCTATATGGCTTTCCACCTCATATGGCTGCTCATATTGTCTGATGCATTCTGCTTTTTAGCAAATTACATCCTTTCCTAGCATAGACAACTTCCTTTGGTCTTTCCTGATTCTTCCTGATATCTCATCTGATTTAATTCTTTTACTTTTTGCTTATGTTCACACTTTTTTCTCCCCGTTATGATACTTTGATTCTCCTCTTTGCCTGTTTCTATGTCTGCATCCTCACAACTTTTTTTTCCTCCCTTCTCTTTCCTGCTTGTTTTTATTTATCACATTTCTCCCACAGAGGAACCAACATATTTTATGAACCTCAACATTTGAAACTTGGGGTAAGGTTTTTTTAATATCTTTATCACTGGTCTGGACAAGGGGATTAAGTGCACCCTCAGTAAGTTTGCAGGCTAAACCAAGCTAAGCGAGAGTGTTGAACTGCCCGAGGGCAGGAAGTCTCTGCAGAGGGATCTGGACAGGCTGGATTGATGGGCCACGACCAAATGTATGAGGTTCAACAAGGCCACGTGCCATGTCCTGCCCTTGGGTCACAGCAACCCTGGGCAGCGCTACAGGCTTGGGGCAGAGTGGCTGGAGAGCAGGCCGGCAGAAAAGGACCTGGGGGTGCTGGCTGACAACCGGATAACCATGAGCCAGCAGTGTGCCCAGGTGGAGGTTTAGGTTGGATATTAGGAAAAATTTTGTCATTGAAAGGGTTGTCAAGCACTGTGAACAAGCTGCCCAGGGAAGTGGTGGAGTTGCAATCCCCGGAGGTATTTAAAAGATGTGTAGATGTGGCCCTTGGGGACATGGCTTAGTGATGGACTTGGCAATGTTAGGTTAACAGTTGTACTCAATGATCTTAAAGGTCTTTCCCAACCTAAATTATTCTATGATTCACAACTTCTTGTGTCAGATTGATAGCACTACATCATGGTATTGGATTAAAATATTTTTCAGTGACATTTCCAGCCTGAAAATTTAAATAAAATTAATTCATCCACTATGAATATAAATCTCTGATAGATATTCTTTTGTATGATGTTCTGACAAAAAACAATCTTTAAATCCAACTTTTTTAGTTAAAGCCAAATGCTGAATTTACAATTAATTCCCTCCCACATAAAAATCCAACTTCATTAAACACCTTTCCTCTGTTTAAGGTAATCAGAATAGTTTTGTCTCTTAAATTCCCAGTGCTGAGTCTAGAATTATTGCCTGTTATATTTTATTCATACCTTTGAGTTGTTTAGTCTGTGAGCAATATCTTTTTTTAAGACTAATTGAAGAAGAATATTGTCTGACATCATATGGTAGATGGACAATCTCTCATTCAGAATCCCTGAAATAAACCAGAAATCACTGAAATGTTTTGCATTTTTGAAGTTCCTTTACTAAAAACAAAAGCTAGAATAATAATTTTCCAAGGAAAACATTTCTTGTTTCTTAGAAGAAAACAAAACACTAACAACAATCAAGTAGATGTCAAAAGTTTAATGCTTGCCCTTCAGTTTTCTGATAGTAATGATTTAAACAGGCCATTGCATTTCTGTAGTTCTTGTAGGATCTCTAAAGGACTTAGCAAATAGAAGATGGTCAAAATAACTGCATAATACACCCTAAGCTCATGTGAATGACAAATCTGGGTGCCTGTGTCCTTTTGGAAACCCTCAGAGTCCTCATCTGACAGGAGCGACATTAGCTGTCATCTTTAAATCATAGAAGCTTGAGATCAAACAAGGCTCCTAATCTTAACAGTTCTTTTCCTGAATGTCTTGGTATAACATCAAGATCAGAACCTGCAGTGACAGCGCTTGTTCCTGACTGCCAAGACAGTAGCGAAGGAAGTTGCAAATGGATGGGAAGTGCAGATGGAGCAGTGGAGAAGGAAGTAAGAGTCTATCAGATAAGGCAACACAAATCTTCAGATAATCTGTGTATGTTGCATATAGAAAACAGAGGTTAAACGTCTTCTAAGACTGAGCAGCAAATCACTTCAGACTTTTTCCTTTCATCAATCTTTCTTAATACTTCCTCTACCCTATAGTGTGTTGTAACTACTTATGTTAGCCACAGATTTTTCTCTCTCATTCTCTTTTACTATATCATGCTTTATTATAGAAGACAGAGCACAATAAGGGGCAATAACAATTAGATTGTTGTCTTTATTACCAATAAAGATTGTTTTCTAATAGCCCAGGTCCATATAAATCTCCTCAAGTGCTCTCTACTCCTCACTCTGAGCAAAGACTGTCTGTGCCTGAGCCAGCCCCCAGGAGGGCCCACAGCAACAGAGGAAAGGAAAAGAACTTCACAGACCAGACACTTTAGTTTAAGATCACGTTCACATGAATTTTTCAATCTTTCAAGTCTGTTTTGAGTCTTCTGGAATATCTGCGGCTGGTCCGAGTTGAAAATATTGTTATTATGGCATTAGGAAGTGATGAAGACTTGACCATAGCTGTCTGCTTACTTCCTTTTGAATAGAGTTGCAGAAATTAAATAAGATAGTGTTTGTCATTTATTTAATTGTTTGGAAATGACTGTTAATTAAAAAGTGCTGGAAGAAGGCTGGTGTGTTTCCAGTATTGACTACAGTACATGAATCACCATTGTAATCTGAAACACTTTTGCATTTAGTCCTGAAAGAGCAGTATATCATACATCTTTGAGCTTAGCACAAATGTTAACATTGATTCAAACCTACTTTTAAAATTCTGAATATATTTTAAAATTTTCTTTGGACTTTCTGCTTAGAATATTTATGTAAATCCTATAAAGCATTGTTGTCTTTTTCTTTTTTTCTTTTTTTCTTTTTTTCACAAAGACCAACCGTTTGAATCCCAAAAATTTTACTGGTAGCAGAATGCAGAAGAAGAGCAACCACCTCCAGAACAGTTCTTCCCCAAACCAGGAGTCTGATGTGCAGTCAGAGCACCAAGGGAAAGGGTGACCTGGGCTAGACTGAATGGTTGCTTTAAAGAACAGACTTCAGCCCCCTGATCTGCTGTATCTGACACACAGGCCACTGGAGTGTAGATCTTCCACAAAAACTCGGATCTTGGAACTTTGGCTCTTCAGCAAAAAGATCTTTAACATTTATACCAAATAATTAAAATTGTAATCAACATTTAAACAGATTTGTCTGGTTCTTATCTCTCAGAAAATCAAGTATGGTGTTCAGCTTCTTATTTTTCTCACTGTAATAGCTCCAGCTCCATTTACATACTCCTTGCCAAGTTATAACAGTCTGGGAAGAGTCCTGTCTCTCCTTAAGCATTAAGGAACTGCTGAACAGCAGCATGTGGGAGAACATGGATAGCAGAAAGTTAATTGAAAACCCTTTCCCTCTTTGAACCAAGTAACATGGAAACCATGTAAGCAACTTACATGTAACTGTTCTGATTATTTCAAATTTCTGCCACAGCTATTTTTTCCTTCTACAGTTTCAAACTATTGAAGGAGTAACCATACATTATCTCTGCCTTGCAAAAACAATGATATCCCTCATTTAAAAGCTAGAAACTCTTATCTCACCAAATTAAGGCAATCTCCTAAAGATACCTATGATGGGACAGGCATTTATTCACTCCTTTTTTTATTTTTGTCAGTGAAAATGTATTTGTGCTTCTCTCAAGCCACTTAACAGCAGAGGGCCCAATTCTGTTCATACTTAAGTAAAGCAGTTCCCACAGAGTTAATTGGAAATGGAGAGTAGACCATGGTCAAAATAACTGTTGTGTACAAACATCACAACAGCACCTAACTGGCAAGATGATTAGCAAACACATCTGTTCTGAACCATTAAAATGATATATAGAAATTGCCTTTAAACCACCTGCAGGACAGTAATTTCATACAGTCATTACAGAGTCATCAAGAAAAGTTAATGCAGAAAAAAAAACACTGTGGGAAATGTAATTTTTTTCCTGTGTTTACCAGGTGCTCTAAAGATGTTAGCAGAGAATAGTCTGAAACCTATTGTGTCAGATGATTGTGCCTTGTCTTCAGAACATATTGGCTCACATATTTCTTACGTCACAGGTTATACTACTTTAAACATTTTCAAGCCATACTGAGAATTTCCATACTGAGCATGTAACTATGGGCAAAAACATGTACAGGCCAATGGGATTTGGGATCTCTGTTGAGAAGATGCTCTTGAATTCTGGAAGAGGTGTAGGTATCTGAAAGTTGTGTTTTTAAATCATTTTATTCAAAGTAGAAATAACATCAGGCTGTATATAAGCAATAGAGATGTAAAGAAAGATATACCAAAAATGGGAAAGGGACATCATTACTCATACTAGGATCAAAGCAAGGATAGAAGGAAAAAAACAATGGAGGGCAAAAGATGAACTAAATGTTTTAGATCAAAATAAGAATTACAAATTAAATGACATGAGAGTGTGATTCAGTACTGGAATATTTGCTTATAATATTTTCAGATAACGTTTAGGTGCAGAAAATATGGGGAGAAAAAAGAAGAAATGCTGCTTACAGATGTGTTCTTTGGCTCTGAGGCACAGAAAGTTCTGCGTGGCAGACAAGCTGGAAGAGGTACATGGAAGATACTAGTTATTGACTTTGGTAACACTTCGACACTGTCTCCCATGACAGTTTTGTAAACACACTATGGAAACACAAGTTGGGACAAAAACATTGGGAGAAGGAATGTTTCATACACATGGGGAAAACTATATCTGCTGTAGTATTGTCAGTACGCCGCTGTTAAATGGAGAGCTATACAGAGTAGGGTATTTTCCTTGAAGACTGAAAGGACAGAATAAAAAAGAAATCTTCTCATTAATCACAAATAGGATTAGAGGCAAAAGGGCTGCAAACACTTTGGAAGGAAAGAAAAAAGGTAGAATGAAAGATGAACTTGGTAGATTGGAGGAAAGATTGGAAATTAGGAGCATGTAATTTAAGAAGAACAAGTCCAAACACTATATTAAATAGAAATAATCAGCTCCAGTATCTTCATGGGGTTCAAAAGATTAAGTAGCAATTACACAGAAAAAGCTCTGGATATTATAATGATTTAATTTAAAAAGAATCTGATTTTGAGGTGTATAAGAGGGAGTAAATTATAAGTGCAGAAATATACAATGTGAAAAATGCATGAAGCAGTCTTTTCAGTCTTTCAAAATTCACATAGATCATTTTTTCTGTACTTCAGGAAAGATACACTGAAGTGGTAATCTCCTCAAAGCAAAATCCAGAGCAAAAAGTATGGTCAGAGATATTGAAAACATAACTGAGAAACAAAAACAGGGAGACCTGGTATGGAAAATACTGAAGGGTGACATACAAGCTATATATGAAATGCAACCTATAAGATATAAACATTGATTCTGAAACAGCCAAGTAATACTGCAGTAAGTTGTTCCCCACATCTACTGAGGAGGGTACAAGAAAGTACACTTCAATTGCAGCAGGATGCTTAGGTCAAATATCAGGGAAACAACCCATCAGGATAGCTGAATGACAGCAGGTGTTGTCCAGGGAAGCTGTGGATTCCCCATCAATTGAACTTTTAAGGCATTGGTTAGTCAAATATCAGCCAGAGGCAGTACTGATGCAATCAACTCCTTCAGTCAGAATCATGGCTGGTGTCTCAGGACCTTTCCCCTACCATCCTATGGAGTAGAAACTGCCTGGACCTTTGAAAAAGAGCCATTTTTCTAATTCTACTAACAAAGCCAAAAAATCAAGGACAAAGGGAAAAAAACTCTTGGAGCATTTTAAGACAGAAAAACCATATCTTTATCACATACTGTCAATTCTCACAGACAATACAGAAGGAAGTAAATATGCCTGCAGACCTGGGAGAGGGTGAAAGGATTTTCTGCTTTACCCTGCCTAAACCAGATAAATTATAGTGTTCTGTGCAAGGGCACATCATTGCCATAGTGACAGGTTCATTAAAAAAAGTAAAATATGGAAGCCAGCCATAGTAGACGAGAGCTCCTAGTATGGCCATAGAAACAAAAATGGAAAAAGACTAAAATGAAATGCAACAGGGAGGCAGTTTATAGCATGTCAGGTGAAACAGAGACCAGTTCCCATTGCAGAGAGGCCATAACAGAAATGGCCTTAGGGCCAACCTGTGTTAAGCGACTTGGAGGGTTTCAGTTCAACTCTCAGAGTTCATATTGCCCAAAATTGCTACTTATATTGGCACAGAAAATATCTTTAGAAGACACTACAGCACTTGGGGTCACAATATCTCTGGGACATCTAGCAAAGGTACTGCTGGGAAGCCAAAAAACATAAGAGACAGTAGAATGAAATATAACTTCTCAGAGGTGACGCGCTCAGGTGAGGTACCTTGTCAAGGCACCTTCCTGGCGCCATTAATATTAGTAGCTTAAGCTCACACTAGTTCAGGGGGACAAAACTTTGCCACAGCTGCTGAAGAGAACGGGAACTGGACTGAAAGGAGGAGTGGAAGGAGGGCTGGAAATGACCAATACTGCTCGGGAAAGCAGAGTGCCAGATAAAAAAATAAAATAGAGCATTTAAAAGAAAATAATATATAATTTAAAAAATGCCAGGCAAAGGTAAACCTACAAATGCAATAAAATAATCAAAGGAAATAGATATTTCAGTAGCAAAAATTTGGTCTTATGTCATTTAAATACACAAGCAAAAAGCCAATCAAGTATTCTGTGAAGCCACTGAGGGATATACAGAAAGTGGGAAGTTAGTTAATGACGTTAGTATCGCTCTGAGCCTGAATAAATTCTCTGCTTTCGTCTTCATGAAATAAGCCAAAGGTCAGATTCTGAGGACTGGGATATTTTCCCAAGTGGGAGGGAAGGGAATGGAAACGTTGAAACACTTTATGAGTACATCAAAGCAGAAAGGCAATTAGAGCTGATAAAAGTTCACATAGAACCAGATACAGATAAATTGCATCCCAGGGTTTTTTTTTTAACCTAACAAGATGTAGAAAGATGTAGGGATTTCCAGCTCCTGAGAACTAATATAGCATAATGTATTTCGGTTTCAAGAGTACAGAGATTCAAGAACCAAATCGGGTCAGCCATGATATCAAAATTTATTTGTTTGACAATTTGTTTGTTTGTTTGATTATTTTCTCAGTGGGATATAAGGGAAAGTTCCTGTTAGAAGGCTCAGAGAGGTGAGTTGTATTTTGATGAAGGAATGAGACAACAGTAAGCACTGATCTGAAGTCAGTACTGTGGTGTTTCCCAAAGTGATTTGCACTTTGCACAGTCTCAGGTGTTTGCTACTGTTAAAGATGGATTGCTAGTATCTTATACTTCAGTGGAATTGGTTCTGACTGGAGAAGTTTGAACCTAATTTATTATAAGTGTAGTTTTAAACAACAAACAAGAATGTATAGGTTTTTTAAGGAAACTGAAATATCCAAAACTTGCAGAATATCATTTCTCATTGTGAAGATCATGTACACTTCATGTTTAAATAGACTGAGCTTTTAATACTGACTGTACGATCCTTTCTGCTCAGAGTTCATCAATGTCAAGGGGTTTCTGTAACAGTTGCAAGTCTGTTGCATGGAACACAGCCTGTGTTGCCTTAGCATGCACTCAGTGTATGGCCACCAAGTGAATCATCCTTATCCTTACAGATTAATTGCTAAGTTTAGTATTTTAATACTAAAGTGGATGGTGCCTTGCATTTCAAGTCATGCTGCAGCCATCAAATTTGAGGAATCAGCATTTTGCAGCTTATTTTTATAAGCTGTTCCAGCTAGAGGAGTGGAGCAGGGGCACCGGATGCCTCTCTGGTGTGTTGACGCCACATATTGCTCTGCAGGACCTGTCCACTTCTAACTCTGGTTTAAGCAGTAAAGGGGCTGGATTTTTCAGTGGAAATTTTAAATGCTTTAACATGATTTAAATGAAAAAGGCAGGTTCACAGCAACCACAGCAATGAATTGACAACTGAAGAGACTGGATTTATTTTCTGGTTCTGTGGGATGTCTCTTACATTCTCTACCATTTAGTTCCTCCTCCTCTGTCAGATGATTTTAATGATTCTAGCCCTGCTTCCCAGGAGTGTTGTGGATGAGCTTTAATTAATATCTTTGAAGTGTTCCGAGTTCCTTACCTATTTACTGTAATATCAATATGAAAATCAGATCTGAGAAACAATGACTATCCAAAAGGTTAATAATAACAAGATTAATAGTGTATAGAATATTATGTCTTCTGTTAGCAGTTTACATGTCAGATAATATGGTTTTATACCTGAACCTGCCCAGAGCAACAGAGTTTTTGACTGAAGATTTTTTCCACTCTATTTTTATGTATCGTGTCTAAACCAGTTCTGATAAAAAGCATCTGATCCTTTCAGAGATCTCAGTAGTTGTCAGAGAATTTCTTTTTAATAAGTAACATATTATTCATCACTGAGGTGGTGACCAAAAAAAAGTCCAACTCCCACATAGGCAAATTTTATGAAAAGTGAATTTCATGCTTCTCACAAAACCTCACGTCAATTAAGGCATTCTTACTACTTTTTCAGGCAAGGCTGTTCCTTACAGTTTTCACTGTTTCCAGATTTAAAATGTAACTAATTGTGCAGCTTCCCTTGGATTTGCAGTTTGAGACTGACTCACATACAGATTGGCCAAAAGTCATCATCATCTAAAGTTCACCAAATAGTGTTGATGTTTTGATTGCCGTGGCCTTGGCCTTCAGTCTTCAGAGAGCTACCTGTCACATTTGCATTAAATCCTCATTTCCAATAGCCTTTAAACCCAAGTGCTAGATTTACGAGCAGTAACGGAAGGAAAACTAACTTAGTCATGCTTTAAATTAAGCCTTCCCACAAGAGACACACTGCCGGATGGGTATGGAAAGACTTATGCCTCCACTGTTGCTCTTTGGTTTTAAAAACAAAGCTTCCAGCATCTTTACTTGGAAATGACTATCCAAAAATTGCCAGCAGTGAGTGCTGGTGCTCCACATACACAGGAAGACTCTCAACAGAGCTTCCGCAAAATCTGCATATGCTGGCCAAGGCATTTCCTAATCTGAGCCATCCCAATTCAAGGGGATATCTCAAGAGCTAGAACACTTTTCTGAATGCTATCAGAATTTATTTTCCTTATTCTACCTATATTCCAGAACACAGATGCCTGTACAATTCCCTCTGTTGCAAAACGTAATGAGTCTGTATTTTATTTCAAAACACATGAAATAACTATAAAATCTTTTTAGTGGTCTCCAGAATCCATGTTCCTCCCATCTTCATTCATTTTTGCTGTTTCTTTGGCATCATTAAGTTTTTACCAGCCTGTTCATAGCAAAACATTTTTAGCAAGAGAACTCAAAAATGTTCTTTTTCCATGGACATATACATCCCTCTGGTTAGCATAATTTACTAGAAAGCTGAGCATCAATTTCTATTCTCCCTAGTGGAGAGTGATAGGATAAGGGAAAATGGATTGAAATTGCATCAGGGGAGGTTCAGGTTGGATATTAGGCAGAAATTCTATACTGAAAGGGTTGTCAGGCATTGGAACAGGCTGCCCAGGGAGGTGGTTGAGTCACCATCCCTGGAAGTGCTTAAGAGACGGGTAGATGTTGCATTGGGGGACATAGTTAAGTAGGTTGATAGGGCTGGGACAAAGGCTGGACTTGATGATCTTCAAGGTCTCTTCCAGCTGAAAGGATTCTGTGATTCTATGCTTCTATGCTTCTATGATTCTGTGATTCTGTGATTCTATGATTCTATGATTCTATGATTCTCAGGCAGCAACTGAGGATCCCCAAGTGCTCACCCCCTTAGACTGTTGGCAAGTGGGGATTCCACCACCTCTTGGGAACGCAGGAAAAACCTGGGATGCTGATGTATAGATGTGTTCAGAGAACAGCCCCAGCTCAGCCCACGCAGATGCAATAGGCAGCAACACATCTGCTCTGTGAGTGTTGGTGAGACAAATGCATCAGATCTGTTGTGACTTGAGGGGCTTTTGGACTCTCTCAGCAGCAGAACTGAAGACCTCTGAGGAAATGTAAAAATTTAAATTACTTTGGACGTCTTTTTAGGTTTCTTCAGGGTCAGAAAAAAAGTGGAAACAGCTTTTTCTCTCTCTCTCTCTCTCTCTTTTTTTAATGACTACCATGTTATGTATACTTTCTGGACCAGATATCAATGAGGTTTTGGAACTTAGGCCTAAGTTTAAAAACTAGTGAATTAGTAGAGTGAGCTCAGTATATGCCAGCATTGGTTCAGTTTCACACGGTGTTAACCGCCTTATGAGTAGTCTTTTGGATACTTATATAAGAATGTATGTATTATTTATTAATTTTACTTTTACTTCCTACATTGCATAAATAATTATATATAATAAATAATTATTACATATTACATATGTATATAATTATTCTTTTTGTTGAGTATTTTAAATTTAAAATATTTTACCCTCATTATATCTAGTCCTTTACTTTTTTCCTTGTTATGATGAAAAATGTAAGACACCATTTATTTTGGCTTATTTGCAGCAAAAACATCAATTCGCATCAGACTTTCAGTGTCTATTGATAGCTTCCTTGTTTGTTTTTAATTAATATTATCAGTCATACAGCATATGACACTCAAAGCAAATGTTAAACCTCTGGCAGAAAAAAATCCTATTGGCACTTTTTGTGCCGTAATAAAACGGCATGCAGTGGTGGTTGTTGTTCAGGAAAAGGAGTGCTTTGCCAGGAGGATGGAGCATGATGATCAACTATCCTGACGTTGTAAGCCACTTGAGAGTCACTGGCTTATTTCATTGACCTCAGAGAGCTCAAATGAAAATACCTCCAATGTACTTGTGAGGACAGCAGCATCATGCACAGCTCACTGGCTCCGGGTGAAACTGCATCTACTGCCCTTCTCCATCCTCCCCTGGTGAGGGACCCAGTTGCCCTGCAGCTCCCTCACCACAGCTTCTTCCCAGTGATAAACCAGTGGGCAGGACTCAGGCTGTCAGTGTTCAAGATCTGCAGATGAGCCAAGAACTGTACTTTGGCCTCTCCTGAAGCAGATGCCAGTCTTTTTATAGAACTTTATTTTTATTGAGAATCTAGCAGAATTATCTACCATTGTCACCAGTTAATGTAACTAAACATTGCAAAGTCAACTCAATGGTTATTATTACAATCATGATCTGCCATTTATTCACGTTGTACAGTTAACAATGAGGAATATCTGTCACGAAGGTACAAGAAAAGGATGCAGGAAACATGGATTTATTGTATGGCTAACCTAGGCTGCCTTTTTGTCTTGATTTTATTGCCATAACACACTTTCCTGTTTTTCAAAAGCATATGTAAATATCTATAAAAAATAAAAAGAGCACATCCTGCCAAACACACTTGCCAGGATTACTGTTTTTTGAGATTCTGTACAGCTGGGGATAGGATTCTGGTAATGCTGTAGACACTCAGCCCTGGCAGAGTCCAT
Source organism: Apaloderma vittatum (assembly GCF_000703405.1). Lineage (NCBI taxonomy): Eukaryota > Metazoa > Chordata > Aves > Trogoniformes > Trogonidae > Apaloderma > Apaloderma vittatum. The sequence goes on along the minus strand of NW_009724276.1, from coordinate 10,007 downwards.
AAAAGACACCTCATCCCTGACACTGTCCCTGCCTCAGCAATGAGCACGTCTCCTTGCAATGTGTGACCAGTCTAAGAACCAGTTTACATCAAGCTCACTAATCTTTTGTAGTAAGCGCCACCAGTCACCGCAAACAATAGTGTTTGATTGAGATTTCTTCTCTTTTGAAGGAGTTGAATTGCAGTTTTGTCCTCTATGAAATAAGGCTCACTTGTTTGTGATTAAGATACATCATACATCATAATTCATTTCCTTGTTTATATGCCTATATATATGATGTGCTCAGCCAACATTCTGATAAACAGATTTCTTTCAAGAAAACTCTCTCACACTTTGAGGTGATAGCTTCTTACATCACTTTCTGGCAAAGGGAATTAACAATACTTCTTGTGTAAAGTTTAATAAAATTCACTCCCATACTGTTAATGACTAGCAGGTTACACTTAGAAGGAAATCTTATTTCTGTGCAAATGGTTCTTCTGTGTTTTCTCTGTAAGAACAGCTTACACCAAAGAGAGTAGAAGATGTACAGTTACAAAATGGAAGTCTAATCATGTGAAATAGGATCACAACAGCCTATTTTTGTTTTGTGTTACAACCAACTATGACTCAGAGCAAAATATTTGTGCGATTTATGTAAGATGATACAGTAACACCTCTCCAGGGTTCTGCTGTGGTATGGACACCAAGCATATTCAAAACATTCTTCATCCTAGAGATAAGAAAAAGAATAATTTTATGAAAGCTATTATGTTAGTAATAAATAAGCAGGGGAGGTGAACTAGATGATATTTAAATGTCCATTCCAAACACAAACCATTCTATAATTATGTAAGTTCATGATTCTGTGAATGGAAAGATATTTTTATATTAAAATTAAAAGCAGTTTTATATTAAAACACCAAAACTTTACCCACCAAAACATATACACAAAACCCCCTATGTCAAATATAAATTCCAGGAGGAATTTATGCACCTAATTTTATCTGAGTTGTTACAAAATTGAGAGAGACGAAATGTTTTTCAATGTATTAAAATAGATTACTTTTTCCCAATTGAAACTAACACAGATTTCCCATATCAAATGAAATATCAATGTTCATCTATCAATAGGGCTGCTTCTGTTTGTTCTTTGACTTTTTTAATATACCTTCCACTTACATGATAAACACCAGCAGTATGCTGAATGTATAGAAGCAAATAGTTACAAATGATATAATTATGTTTTTTACAAAAATTTTTTACTTATTCCAAACTATGTGACAGACATCAGAGAAGTAAGAAGTGTCATGCTTCCTTCCCCAGCAGACCATGCATTATAAAGGTGAATCCCATCGCATATTTACAATTCCATTTTATATTTGTGATACCTGAAAGACATACATCACGATCATTATTTCAAGTGTGTTTGTTAGTGTTGTGTCAGTTAAAATGGGACTCTTCACTGAAATTTGTTGCTTTGCCCTGAAAAAAACAATTAAAACCAAAACAACACAAAGCTTCTAGGTAAACGAGCTGAAATTTTCCATCAGCACCTCGATACCTGTAGTTTTTAACATAAGACTAATAAACACCTATTTCAAGCTTTATAAGAGATAGTTTGGATGAAAAATCTCAAAGGTGTAGAAGCTATGCTAAGGGTCTAACCCTGGACATGAATTACTTACAGTATAAACTCAAAATTTGCCTGCGTTATGCTTAGCTCACCAGTGCACAAGTGTAGTTTCACACAGGTATAATTCCTATGAAATCATTGATATTAAACAAGCATAAAACTGGAGTACCAAGTTTTGATTGCAATATTGTATTGAAACAAGGAGAAGAAAAAGAGAGAATGAGTACTAGGCAGCCTCCTGTGGCAAGGCAAGAGTTGGAAAGAAAACTAATCAGACACAGTCGGAAACTGTTGGTTTTGATAGAGTGTAAACAGTAAAAGTCATGATTTCTCTATAAATCATCTGACACCTTCATTACAGCAACTGCCTGTTTAATCCCCCTTACATCAAGAAGCAAATGCAGTTTTATTAGGCAGCTCATGCAAACTTAGATTTTTCTCTGTGTTCTTCGCCACTACTTACCAATTAACATTGTGCAACAACCTGCATTTGCAGCAGCTGCTGAGCTAAAAATGTATTCAAATAGTACAAGAGTATTCAGAACTGTCATACTCTTTCTAGGAATATGACCAAGTGAAATTACTATTATAAAATACGTTTTGAACTACAGCTGTATGATACATGAAAGGGAAATGCTTATCTGTAGCCTTTCTATAGCTGTCCAGCTTAATGATCATTAAACTCTGCATTTCATTCTGTAAGTTGCTGGTTCAACTTTGCAGAAGTTCAGTAAATGTCTCATGTTTCGCCTACATCTTAGGCATCTTAGAAAATATTTCATTTTAAATCTTAACTTCTTATGCTGCATTGGTTAACTCAGAGAGTAGTCAGACATTGCAATAGGCTGCCCAAGGAGGTGATCGAGTCACCATCCCAGGATGTGTTTAAAGGTGGTTTGGATGCGATGTTGAGTGATACAGTTTAGGGGTGAACTTGCAGTGTAGGGTTAATGGTTGGACTCGATGATTCCAAGGGTCTTCTCCAACCTGAATGATTCTATGATTCTATGATCTGCAGAACCTTGGTGACAGATCTGCTGCAACCCAAGCAGACTGAGGAAGTAAAAGAGGGAGAAACAATACCTTTTAAAGCTTAACTGTTACACATTAAATAGAAAAGCATTCAGACTCAAGCTTTTCTTAAAATGTGAACCAGAAATAGCTAAGAAACTTCAGGGATCCTGTAAGCACTTTTTGTGAGGATACAAAATTCCTGGATTCTGGCCACAGCGATCTGACAATTTTCAAAGACATCGTTTCAACATAGTTTTTATAACAGCTGTAGTTGTGGCTTTATTTAGCCAAATGTCTATAATACATGTTTATTTCCTTTCCAGTGCTGAGCCAGATGTCAAGTGAAAGGCTTGGAGGTATTTTTTTCTGTTGCTTGCTTGATTGAAACTTTTTCTGTCTTTCCTCTTCCAGTATGCTGGTGCAGGTAAGAACACATTTGTATTACATAGAAATTATCAGTGAAATCTGAATAAATTACCATAGCTAGGAAGAACAGTTGATGCATTTAATTATCAAAGGAAAAGATCGTCAGTGTGTTTTCGTATCATCACATATTTTAAGCTTTTGAACAAAGATTTTCATTGAGACTGTTATAAAGGTCCTTCAAATTATACGCTATATGTTGAAAGAGAAAATGAATATATCTTCCTTTCTTTGTTAATTTTCCCTTCTTTGTGGGCTAACTGAAACAAAAGTAGATATAATCTCTGTAGAACTGAAACATGTTCTTTAATCTGTCTCTTTGCACTGTGTAAAAATCACTGACCCCCACTCTGAGACTAATGGAAAGGTCTCGGAGCTAAAGGCTTAAATAGAGGCTTCAGAAAATGAAAGTCAATCTTCTATTTTTTTCTGAAAACAATCTTAAATGTTAGAAATATGAGTAGATTGTAAAATGTAAAAGCTGAATCTACCACATACTGCTACATAGCTTTCTTTTAATTTCTTTTTCATGTTCCACATTCCAGATAAGCTAACAAAAACCTTCTTGCACTGGAGTTTTAGTAGATGATTTTATCCAATAAAAGCTGTTTCTGCGAAGCATTATAATGGCATAGATAATGTTATATGTGCAAACTTAGTTGTAGTAATTTCTTCTGTACCTTGAGAGAGTACAACTCTTGTACTTTAGAATCTCATAGGAGACAAGCAGCCCTTGTGATCCGAGTCAGTCTCCATTAAACTCTTGTAATGCACATTAATGCAATGTTCCTAAGGGAATGCCATGGTGATATTTATCCTCGGCCCACCTGCTAAGAAAATCCCTGCCAAGCAGGAGAGGAGGCATCTGTATGCGTGGTTGAGCGGCAATTTTATGCTAGCAGATACTGGAGAGCTCTGAAAAGATTCAGATTGAGTTTGAATTGAATTTGAGAAAAACACCTGAGAAAAGTGCATTTGGATTTTTCTTTCTTTAGTTTGGAGGCTTAACTTGACATTTAAAGAAATAAAACCATCTGTAAAATCATGCCTTGTCCAGAAATGCCATTATAACAAGTTGAACTCTTCCAGATTGGATGAAATAAAAAGTTAATTGTCATCTTAATATATTTCCCAGGTGCTTGCTGCAATCACATCTGCCTTTTTAACAGTCCTCATTGCTCATTAATTACATTTCCTCTCTTAATTTCTCTATTTCTTTCGTATTCCTTGAGCTGTATGGAAACCAGTCCAACTAATCACCTCTGAATTATGCATGTGAATCATCCCAGAAACACGTGGTTGGGTTCTTTCTCTAGGTCAAGAGGCCATTTTAGATACAGAATAGTTTCTCATCTTGTGGCAGGGATTTACTGTGAACTTCAGTATAGCCGGAGGCTGTGTGTAACAACTAGCTCTTAGGCAGAGATTTTCATTCTGAACTAATTAATATGTCCTAAATCCTAAACTACTGTAAATGAGAAATTATTTGAGATGACTGACTCACCTGATAATTCTTTTCTTTCCTACTAAATGTACTGAAACTCTCTGAGACCTCTATAAAATGGACTTCAATTAGCCCAACACCTTGGTTGCAATGATCAAATACTACTTGCATATTACTTTTCTTCTACCATGTCATACTATGACATAACTTCCAAGTTTAAAGGCGTTATTTGGTGCAACGTACTATTTGTTTATGGTGTGATTGCAATGGAGTAGTTATATGCAAATGGATAAAATTAGAAGCAGAATGAGCGACTGAAACTGATATCTGTTTTCTTTAATATACTAATTCAATATAACTGTTTAGCAAATGATTCATGAATAGCACTCTACAGAAGATTCTCAACAGATCAAAATGGTACATTTGGATCCACAGTATTTTTTGTTGTCTTGAATTGGACTCAGTACAGTTTTTCTCCTTATACGGACCTTTCTTTGGCTTACCCATAAAATCAGTGTTCTAATCCATCTTCTTATCTGTCCCCATTTCCTAAGTGTCATATAGTCTCTGTTTATCAACAGCTGAGTGCAACCTTGCAAGGATTTACAAAGTCTACACATAATCTAGACCTCAATTTTTGTATTGTTCCCTGTGGAACTCAAAGGCAAAAAAAAAACAGGGGAAAATGTATATTTCTTTATAAGGAATTTTCTAAAGAGCAATGAAAAGTGAACTCTAATCATACAGTGACCTACTTCAGTGATATTGTGAACCTGAAGGTAGCAGGAAGCAAAATTTAGATTAACTGTGTTTATGCTTTATGCCGCAGCGTTTTCATCTGATTGTCATTTCCACTGGAAAGTCCAAGACTTGCCAAGAATTAGAAAAACAGTTATGTATGCAAGTGTGTGTGGGAATATATATGCATGCATTTTTATATACATAGAGTGAGTTAATAAACATGCAGCAAAGCACATTTTCCCAACGGTATTTGATTTATCATGCAACACTGAAGATGGTTATGTGTGTTCCATTTTTCTCCCTAAAAATTTAGACTTCCTTAGTCTTGAGTGATATTTTTACACATATGAGATTTCACTTTCTCTGGAAGTATATTTTGACCCAAAGCATTGATCACTCTCTACATTTCTGCATTTACTAACAGTTTTAGAAAAGAAAAATCCATACAGCTGCAATATTGCCAACCACCTAAGTTTCTCTGTATGTGTAAATCTGCACAACAAAATGAAACTCAGTTAGAGATTGCCAGATAACAGACATCCATAATGAAAAGCTTTACTGTATGCTGACGTGTGATTATCTTAGTCCCATGTCTTAGTCAGAAACTTTATCTCATTTCTCACCTAATTTATTCTTTGCTAATTTACACAAATTTGTCTCCTACAAGCATTACCATTTTTGTTTAAACAGATTTTCTTCTCCTGTGTGTTCATCCCTTATAAAAAGGAAAGAAAGGATATTAAGAAAGCAAATAATATCAACTCTAAGCTGTTCATTTGTTTTGAAGTTGTATTTTAAAAAAAAATCACAAAGATACTCTTTTAAAAATATATACATTGTGTATTTAATATAAGACTATGAAACAACAGAAGGAAGTCATACAGTTACCAACATAGCTATTTATATCTATAGGATTAAGAAAATCTTTGGAAGATCTCCATAGCTAAAAGAAATTTAACCAGGACTATGAAGTGTCAGAAAACACAGGAAATCATAATTTGCATAATAATTATATCTTCATCCACACAGTTATTTTTTACATAAGTAAATCCTCCATCCAAGATGTGGGTACATCAGTTGTGTGACTGCAAGATAATGGTGTATCTGGAAAATACTTTGCTTGCAACTCATTCTCCAACTATTTTCTGAACAGGAGATGAACAGTTCACCTTTAATCAATATATCTCCTGACCAAACCAAGTTATTTGAGACACTCTTCCAAATCCAGTCTCTTGGAGTTCTTTTTTGCTGGCAGTCAATACCAGCAAAAGGAAAACAAGATTGCAAATATTCATTTGCCTATGTTACTGATCAACTATTTTTAAGAAGTTAAATAAATTTTTAGATGCATGTTTGAATGGTTCAGCTTAAAACTTTCTACCATTACCAAGTACTAGATAGAGCATATACTCTTTCTCCATTTACTTTTCTAGGGTTTTGTCTGATTTCCTTGTGCAAAACAATATGTTCCAGTTTAAGCTTGTATCCAAGCTGAAGAGGCAAAGAAAAAATGACAGCTGGACAAGCTGTCCTTGGTAACTTAATATTTATATAATTTACTTACATTTATCATTTGAATGAGATCTTTTAATCAATACATTTCTGAAAAGCTGTAATAGAAGAAACACCTCAAAAAAAAATCAAAATAAAAAAATGAATTAATCTTTCGTATCAATTATGCCATATCTGGGTAGTTACTCTAAGAGGTTTGTAGAGTGTATCTAGTGTAACTAAGCATTAATAACCAGAAGATTAAAAAAACTATTTGATACAAAAATCTCAGGAAATTAAACTTTTCCAAACCTTTGTTCCTGAAGATGGGGCAGGAGAAGTTCTCCTTCATTGATTTCTTTACTTTTTAATAGAAAACAATTTCATAATCAGTATGCATTGTAATTCTGTAGCATGCTGGTTTTAGACTGAAATTCATCATTCAGCAAACATAAAATTAGTATAAAACACAGTATGTCTTTGAAGCAGAACTCCTGACAGATTTCTCCCAGCGAGTTGTTAAGTGGTAATATAATTAGAAATATAAAATAGAACATTTTATATGGGTTAGCCCTTATTACAGAGATGAATTGACTATTGGCCATGCACTTATTTATTAATCAGATCCTGCAAACATATTTATAAAGAATAGCCAAGAAAAAGTCCCATTGAAATGTCATTCTGACTTTACCAGGTGAAGTTCTGTTTGTTCCATCACCAAAAAGCAACCTAATTATTTCATATATGATTCCAGAACCCTTCAGAATATTGTAAATGTGCAAAACCTATTCAGCTGGGCTAAGGCCGGGGAAATGAAATTTTGAATTAGCCATTCTTTGGGAAAATACATTTAAAAGGATCCTGGAAGTTACAGAACATGCAATGCCCAATTAAATTTGATCTTTACAAAATCAAGGGTCTTCTCTATGAAAGTAGGGTACATTAAGCACTTGTATTCTCACCTGTACTGAACAGAGAATTAATCATAAATCAAAGAGTGATGACCCAAGTAGTCCACTCAGCTGGATTTCTTTATTCCTGCACAGCAGTAGACTAATGATCTAGAAGGTAATCCTTGTTGTAATCCTTTAGCTATGGATGAAAGGAGACCCTCAGCCCCTCATCGTCACTGCACTACACTTTAGCATAATATTTTAATACGCATGACATAAACACACAAATGAGTGCTTGCATGGTGCTCTTCCTCCTTCCTTTTGAAGATTTAACACTGGTGACAGGCCAGCATGTAACCTATACCACTCATTACTCACAAAGCAAGTCAGAGGACATACAGCTTTCCTGATCCTAATCTCCTTGATACCTTTTTTTTTTTTTTGGCTGGGAGCTGACATCCATTTTCCCTTCCTTAGGCTGGCAAAAGCTAGCAAAAGTCCAGGGGTGCTGCTGCCATCACCCACTTGCCATGTTGCAGACAACAGAAGGGCAGCATAAGGGGTGCATTTGTTAACTCCCTCGGATGCAAGATTAAGGAAGTTGGGTTAAAAAATACAGGCTATAGCCAAGGAAAATGATACATTCAGAGATAAAGGTGAAACTATGTGATAACTTGGACACCTGCCTGTTTAAGAATCCAGTTGTCCTTTACATGGATTCACTGGCTCCCCTTCCACCTACTCCAAAAAACGTAACGTATTTCAAGTGCTCGGTGATTCTGCTTCCTCAGCTTTTGTAAAATCAGAAATGTTTGAGAACCAACAAAAAAAAAATCCAGCTCTCTTCCGACGCCATCAAAACAGAGGCTCTCAAAATCACTAGTCACTTTTCCAAAATGACTGCAATAAAGAAGAGACATTCAGACTCTTTTAATAATTCTGAAAGCAAAGCTATATCTGGTAAACCATAATTTAGGAGCGTTAAACTCACTCTGAAACATGGCTCCACTGAGTATGGGTCTCCAGCACACTCTCAGAAATGGAGAGTCATTTACAAGATGAGGCAAGACAGATTTTGTTTCTTTAGCCTAACAAAGCAAAGTCTGGCAGGAAAATGCAAACTGTAAGTACGTGTAGGAATACAAGTCCATGAGAAAAGTGGTGGTACTCTTACAATGAGGACATTAGGATGGTAACAAATGGTTGGTATGGTGTCTTTATGCTGCTAGCTAAAAGAAGGTTCACAAGTACAGGTGCTAGATCCAGAAGCTTCCATGCAGCAGCAGAGTTAGTGGTAAAAAAACTGACCCAGCTGTGGTCGTGATAGAGTTTGTTAAGCTAATGAATGGACTTGTATGATGTGAGGACCTCTTGCAGCAAGAGATGACTCCTGTCTCCTTAGTGCAAGAGTGTCAAATCTAGAGGGAACAAAAAGCCATATCTAAACTATGTTTAACATCAGATACTTTTCTGAAGACACAGTCTTCACCTGCTTTAGCTCAGCATTTACCAGTTTCTTCTGTCTCACTGCATGCTTCACTGCTCAAGATTGGAGCTTTGGCTTTGCAACGCTGAGCACAATGCACTGCTCTGGAAGGAATCACCATATGCTGCTGAAACCATTGGCACCAAATGTAGAATTTATCAAGCTCTTCTTACTTTTTAAACGAAGTTCAGTCTTTCTGCTCCCTAGCTTCCTAGAACATAGCAGTTTGCTTTCTGTACTCGCTAATAAGAGGCAAAATTTCTTGCTTAAAGCAGAAACATACAGATATTCTGGATGTGATTATGGGAAGGATTGACTGAAAGACACAGCTTAAAGAGCTGTGTTAGATAGAAACAAATGGTGACAAGGCATCTGTCAAGATATGTGTTGGAGAAGAGCAACTTCTGACTTTACAACTATTAAGTAATAAGATCAAATTTTTAAAAGCATTTATATCCCATAGTCTGAAATAATTTAGGCTCTTAGATACTGTGGTCTCACTGAAATGTGAAATAAGGATTCTAAATGTCCAGGGCAGTTCAGAAAAGATCCAGAAAACTGATCATATGAATCAACAAGACACATACTATTTTAAGTATATTATTCTACGCAAAACTCTAACAAGTATAAAATAATTCCCTTGGTGGGGAAGGACAAGATTTTTTTGCTTCTTTTCTTTTCCCACCTCATTATTGAAACAACCCTCATTCTTCCCTGTCGTGGTTTAACCCTGGCTGGCAGCCAGGTACCCACACAACCGCTCTCTCACTCCCCCTTCTCCACCAGACAGGGGGAGAAAATATTTCCAAGGGCTTAAGGTTTGAGATAAGGACAGGGAGATCATTTTCATTTATCCTCCGGGGCAAAAGAGACTCGATTCTGGGGAAATTAATTACATTT
>NW_009724275.1:0-14926 GCF_000703405.1 Apaloderma vittatum | reverse complement strand
GGCCGGCCCAGCCCTAACCCACGACAGTGTCATTATAGCTAAAGGCTGTAGAAGTTACAGAAGTATTGTTTCTCGATCCTAGTGGCTTCTGAAATGCTGTGTGCTCATGGGCAAATATGTCAGATTAATGCAGCCAGAGCTGGGGACACTCATAAGCCTTAGTCCTATATGTAAAAAATGTAGTAGAATTGGAAGGTTTGTTTGTTGGGGTTCTTATTTTTGGTAGGTTGGTTTGAGTTTTTTTTCTTCCCAATTAAAATCTTCATAGTACAAGGCAGACATGCTATTTGCATGACTACTGTATTCTCTTTTTAAATTACTTGTGTACTCCCTCAAAAAAGCATTGATGCTTGAAAGTTCAAATCCAGGAGAGTAAGATTTGGTGAAAGTGTGAGTAGTGGTGTGAAGGGGAACCAGAGATAAAGAAGAAACTACTTTTGGTTAAATTTTCCTCTTACACCACCCATATTGTTGCCAGCTATCAGAGTACTTTACTTCCCATGTATGTCGTTCTCTGCTTTTGTTCCTGTCTGCCTGTTGGTAATTTCTCTTGGTTTTTTTTGGAAGGATTCAAGTTTGTCTCAGTTACAGGGTTTTTCAGCATAGCCAGAAGTGAAAGGTGCATGGTGTTTGTGAAATTTGTAGAATTGTCTTTAACATACATGTAACTTTTCTAAAATTGCCTTCAGCAAACGCTGTATGTACCTTTGTGGTTGCTGTGAAATAGCATATGAAGTGTTTTATGGTGTAGCAGAGTTTAACTCTTTTGGGGTAGTGTTGTCATGGTAACCAAACCCAGTATTTTCTGGTCTTCAAAATAAGTTAATGGTAGCAGCATTACAGCTTCAGAAAATCAACTGTCACTTTTACTGATGTAAAGATAAATGTACAGAGTATCACGCAACACAGCATATGTGCTTGAAGTGCATCATTTTGTGGTTGAGAGCATGAGTTTACAATAATGACCGCCACCTGATGGTCTCCTTTTTTTTGGCCTAGTTTAGTACATGCATTTCTAGCCCAGTAAGTCACCAGTCTTGCAGGGCAGCAACCACTGACTGTCCGCTTCTGTCTCTGAGAGCATCTTCTTTGGATAAATTCTCACAGACCATAAAGTACAATGCACTTGTTCTATAGGACCTCCCACGACTCCTCAAAAACTCTGATGCTTTTGGCTTGTGAAGCTTGAGTCACCTTTCCTTTTATGTGAGGAAGAAGTCTGGAGAGTCTTGAGTCACCTTTCCTTTTTTGTGAGGAAGCTGTCCAGAGATACATCATTAACTCTGAATGAGGTGCCGTGCTGCACAGATTTCTGGAGGTAATGTCTAGTCTTCACTTGAGAGGACCATTACTCCATTTACTCATAAGCTTTATTTTTCCTTTACAGGTCAACCCTTTGTATCAGCTGCTGCTCTAGCCTTCAGCATCCAATTATTTATAAATGTCTTTCTCACCTCTGTTGTCAGCTATGAAAGAACAAAATGTATTAGAGACATTCTGTTCCTTGGATTACCTCTGACTGTGAATAGAAAGTTACCCTGGAGAACTGTTAAAAAAAAATCCCTGTATATATCTACCCACTGATTTGACCATCCATTGCCAGATATTTCATACTTTGAGTACAAAGTGAGCTTAGATTTTGGACTGAGAAGCCTCCCCAGCTAAATGGTGCAACTTTAAAATCAGCCTCAGTATTAAGCTCTGAATAAAGTGTTACTCACTTTGAAAATACAGAACTAATTTTGATGTAGATTTACAATTCATCGATCTCCTGCCCTGGATTCACAGTACATCTAAAGAGGCAGCTTTCCTTCTAAAAGGAAGGGAAAACTAGACTAGTGTCAGTTTGTTTCACAGCATGGAATAGTGGAGCAGGAATTGCAGAGAGCTGGACCGCCTGGACTCTAGCACACAATTCACAAAGAATGCAGCTGGGTGTGACTGCGTGTACAGATACTATGAAATTGTGTTTAAATAAGAAATCCACAGAAACAAAAGTTCGCTAGTGACACGCTGTATTAGTAGAGTCACTAATGTCCACTGCAGGGTAAGACAATGAGCTGAAGTGGGGAGAGTGGAGTTTTGAAGCAGAAAACATGCTATTCAACATGCTGTTTATAAGCCTAGGACAGTCTGTGCTCACAACTAGTTTGCATATAGAGCTTTAACCTGTTAGACTTAATTACAATTTATTTGTGTATATTTGGAAGGACAGAGTCTGATTCCTTTCTCAGTTTATGCATGTTTTAATCACAGTAGTGATATATTTATCAGTGGCATATGTTTTAGTGCTATAAAAATATCATATTATTGAATGTGGGATTTGGTACTAGGTATCTGAAGGTAGCTTTGGAGCTTCTTCCATTTTCCCATTGTTTTTAGGTCAGTCATTTCACTATGGGGACAGCAAAAGAGGCATTCTTCTCCTGCTGCAGATTTGGAAGACTGTCTGAAGACACTATGAACTTGTGAATGATCATCATTCTTTTGAAGTTTCATTTAACAATCATTGTGTCCATTTACGAAATACAACTTATCAAGCCGTTGTTCTAGCCAGAAATGTAAGAAATCTGTTTTAGAAAAGGACGGCGGAAGTGAGGCTTTAGCTTATGTGTGTGTTCATTTCCAAAGTGAATCAGATTTCTTTTGAAACTCAGAGACACCAAGATGGGTGGTAACATGGTGGTTAGGGTGTTTTCTGGAGATCATAGAATCATAGAATGGTTTGGGTTGGAAGGAGCCTTAAAGATCATCTAATTTTCACCCCCTTGCCATGGGCAAAGACACCTCCCACTAGACCAGGTTGCTCAAAGCTCCATCCAACCTTGGCTTGAATACTTCCAGGGAGGGTGAGTCCACAAGTTCTCTGGGCAACCTGTTCTTCTTTCTCACCACCCTCACAGAAAGTAAATTCTTTCTCGTGAAATGGAATGATGAGACACACAAGTTCAATTCTCAGTTTTGAAAGAGACTGAAGAGGTTCTCCCATGTGAGCCCCCCACCTCCTGGGCTGTTGGCTATTTTGGATTTCTCTTCCTCTTGACTCTGAAGCCACTTCTCTAAAAACTATCAATTCTGAAGAGTCTCATCCTGATGAATTGCTATTTCCTCCTGTTAAAAAGAAAGTTTCCTGAACAGCTGTTAAATTATATTGGGGAAAAAACAACAAGGTTTCAGGAAAAGGTGATATGTTCCATTTCAGAATAAAACCATCCACGTGTTAAATAGTTAGGGCTGTGTTTATGTGCCAGGCACTGTTGTAACTCGTGGAAGAGGTGCGTAACTGCCATGCCAAAAACCTTGCCACGGCCCAGTTTCAGTCTGTGTCCCTTTGCCTCAGATTGCAAAGTGAAGGAGCCCACGATAGCAAGACATTGCTTTGATTTCCTGTGTTTTTGTGGACATGGTGCAGTAGGCCATGGACATGGTGTAGTGGCCTGCAGCTGCAGGACAGCACTTCCGTCCCCATGGAGCAGTACACTGGTGGAAACCTGGGAAATCTTTGGCTGTCTTTGTTCTGGAGGGTTTTGCAGACATAAAAAAGGTTGACTAGAGAGCTGTGAACATGAGTGGATGGTTAGAGAATAGATGGATGAAGTAGAGATCTGAGACGAGCTAAGCAGAGTGAGACATAAGTGTTTGGTCTTGCCTAAGCTGGGTAGTGGTGGAAGCAGCATCTGTTATGGGCCAGAGTAGGCTGAGACAGAGACTTAAGCCTAAGGGAGTGGGTTTGAAGGAGTGTGTGGGTATAGACATGTTTTGGGATATAAAAGTTTTGATGGCACAGGACGCTGATGATACTTGGAAGTCTTGAGGAGATGTGATGTCTGTATCTAGTGATTTCAGTCCAGATCTTACAGATACACAACAAAAATCTAGCTTGCAACTCAGTGCTAAGAAATGTGGATTGTAGTGATCATAGAATCATAGAACGGCCTAGGCTGGAAGGGGCCTTAGAGATCACCTAGTCCAACCGCCCTGTCATGGGCAGGGACGCCACCTCTCGACTAGACCTGGCAACACATGGGGACCGAGCGGGACACATGGGGAACGTGCTACTTCTGGAGTTTATTAGTCTTAAAGAGCTTCTAAAACAATTCAATCATACATTAGTTTCACTGAAACAGGAAATGCATACGAAAAAGGTGATTTTTTTTTTTATTATAAAGGTGTAGTAATGTATCCACTGCTGCCTAAAGTCACGTAATAGTCTGTGCTTTTATGTGGTTGTATTTCCCACCCCGTCACAACAGCAGAGAACTCTTCCAAATGTATGTACTTTAATATTTGTGAGCAAAAGAGAAGTGTTGTAACATTTGTCTAGACAAATTGAAGACTACTAATTAGTCTTTTTGCCACTGCAGGCTCTCTACTCTTGAAAGGAAAAATATTCTTAGCTCCACATGTTTTTTCTCCTTGTTATGTCATGAGAGTTGGGGGGAGAATGCTGGTAGCTAAATTAGATTTAGCTCTAAGACAGGAAAGGGGTCCTGCTGGGAGAGTCTTCTTGTCGTGAAGAACTTTGACAAAAAGGAGGTAAAAATACAAAAAAAAACCCCCACCACAGACAAAACCAACAAAACCCCCAACCAAACAGCAACAAACAAAAAAGCCAACCAAACCACCAAATCCACAAAAAATCCCCCAAACCACGGAACAGAGCATAACTGTAAAAAATTGCTGTGACATGTAGTTACTTCTCATACAACTTTGTGAAGTGACAACGTTCACTCCTGTATTTCCAGCTCAAGTAAAGCAGTGCCAGGACAGGACTCACAAAGTGCATTAGCTCTGGGCTCCGTAGTTTTGGTACATGGGAAAGAATTTAATCTTAATAGCATTTTTTTCTCTCAAAGGTGACTTTGTATAAATGTTACTGTATTTGATGCAACAGTTTCTTTGGTGCATTCTGGAATTTTTGCTCATTTCAGTGTGACAGAGCTAACTTTTATGACTCTGGTCTTTCAGGTGAGCTTGAAGTAAGCCTAGAACCTTTTTCTTTTGCACCATTAGTAGATGAAAATCATGCTTTTGGTGGATAGTGCTAAGAACTCAAGCTAAAGACTCGTGCCAGTCTTAAAAAAATATATTTAAAATGTCATTATTTTAAGTTAGATCTTATGCATTCTGGTGTTAGAGATATAAGACTTATTCTTTCAGATGTGCAGCAGGATGTTTAAGAAAGTGAAATATCATTAAATTATGAATAACATAAAAGCTAATGGGACTGAACAGTGTTACACTCAACTGTAAAGTGTGAGGATACATATGACCTCTGGTAAGATCCTGCAGTGAATTAGATAGCCATATTGCTCTTGTGGGTTTGGGCCCTCACCAACATATGTGAAACAGTGTTCCTCAGTTTTGTCCTAATACCTGCCATTTTGTCTCAACACATGCTTACAGAGTCCAGGAAGAAGAGATAGGAGGTGATGAGAAACTGTCTTAAAAAATAGTTCAAAACAACGATTTTAGACTTCGGGCTTACATTTGTTTGTTTCTTTCCTACCCTATCAACTCAGAAAGTTCCTTTGTTATTTGTTTGCAGATACACATTAACTAGAAAAGCCGATGCACATAAAGATCTTTTTTGGCCCTCTCGCTTTTTAGTGGCTTAGGGACCATCCATGCAGTTCAAAGAGTTCAGTAATGAATCATCTTCAAAGAAGGGATCATGGGTTCCACCAGATTTGTACAAGAGGCTATTTTTAGATCAAGGATATTTTTCTCCCCTTAGAGCTATAAGACATCTGTAGCCTCGCCTTAGATTTGAAAAATATGTTGTGCTGAAAGTAATTCCTTTAAGGCTGTCCTTTCATGTTCACTTTATTGTTATTTTTCATTTGTCTGCAAATAGTCTGCAGATAGCTTAAATTTGAAAAGGACTCTGTAATTCCATAGCTCACATATAAAATCTTATCAGAGAATACTGTTTTCCTGCATGGTTAATGCAGATGGTTGCCTGTGGAAGGATGACCCGTAGTTACCATGCTCGCTCTTGATCTATAATGCAGTTTACCTATCCAAGTCTGAGATACATGTGTGTTTACAATTTTTTTTACTGTACGATATACAGATTTTGGCATATAGCACGTTAAACAGCATTTGAGTAGAGAATGTCTTCAATGTACCTGTGTTTTATTTGGGAACTGCACAGGATTCTGTGGGACAAAATGAAGGAAAATGAAGGGAACTTGCTCACAGTTGCAAGGTATTTCAGTTCATGTTACTGATGTTGTAAAATGCATACTAGATACATGACCATCTTTAAGTTTATGCTGGGGAGCTACTTCTGCAAGATACTGTCATGAGGCAGTTTTAAGAATATCTCCGTGGTAAAGAGAAGCAACAAACTTTTGTGCACTTCACAAACTTTTAGGAGAGAGATTGGGTTAACGCTCATTGTGGACACGCATTGTAAGAACATTTAACGGAACTAGCTTTCTGGCTGAACACCAGAACATGAGGAAGATAAATGTGATTATTTTTTTAAGGTACTTACCAAAAAGTAGTCTGGAGTTATTGTGTATCACTTTTTATCACAGCATTTTATTTCACAATCTAATGAAAGAACTTAAGGTGCAAAGCAGCATTCAATGATGCAGCAGTAAAAACTTTGTATTTTTTTGTGCTTCCAGACAGAAATGTGTAATTCATGCATTTGTAAACTGGTAAAAACAGCCAAATTCAGAAGTCAGCACTTACTCTTGGAAGGACTCCACTGACATCAGTGAGATGAAGATTGGGCCTTTTTCAGATAGAAAGATATCAATGGGCAAAATATTCAAATTTTCTGAAAATTTCCCTGTGTTTTATTTCTATAGAAATAAATGATTCGGCCCTGATACTTAGTCTTCTGGTTAATGGGCCATTGCACACTAAAACAGAGGGCAGCATATCTCCTACACAGCCTTTAGCTATTTTAGCTATAGCTAGTAGTTGGGCTACTTCTCCAAATGCCTCATTCCTAACTGTCCCTGATAAATGTTTCTTGGTGAGTGACAGAGGTAAAGGCTTGGCACATGTGCAGCATACTAGATTTGAATCACTTGGAGATATCAGCAGTGCTTCTTTCCACCTTTTGTTGATCTGCCACTCCCTGTCGTACAGGATTTTTATTTTTCACTCATTCTTCCAGCATAGGATCACTGAAGAGGATATGCCTTCCTTGGCTGGTGGGCGATCCTTTTAAAGGTTTGCATGCTTACTTGGTGTATGATTGTCTCAGGTTGGGTGAGCCATCTTCTGTTATCTCCCCTCTAGTTTTGCTTGTTGGTTTGTTTTTTCTCACTGCCCTATTTGGCCAGTTGCAGAGGTGTTGCTGTTGCTGAGAGTGGGATCAAAGCAGGATACGTTTAAATGAATGGATTTCTTGGTTCTTTTCGGTTACAGTTCACATCCTGTGTCTACACAGCTGCCAGGTCTCTCCATTCACTCTTTGATGATCAATTAAATTCTTTCCCCATCTGGAGGAGAGCAGTTCTATCTGGCTATTCCAAGCATTATTGAAGCTGATGAGTATCTGATAAAAGTGGGCGTATATTCTTTTCAGCTACCAGCACGTGTGCCATGGACACAAAAAAATCGTGGCCCATGGGCCATGCGTGACTTAACCAACACTTTCACTGCTGCCTGTCACAGGATTAAAGTGATCTTCTGTGCATCCTCTCTAAAATCCTTCCAAACCTTTGCTGCTTGTCTGCTCAGAAATTTGCTTGGCAGCTGACTTGTATGCTGATGCAAAGTTAGTGGGAACTGGATATCCTTCTTATTTCAACAAAAGAAATATTTCAAAGATAAAATTCTGGAAAAATGTTTTAAGTAAATAAGAACTTACTATAGACAATCCCAGATTCTGTTTACATTTTGATAAAAATGTCAACCTGTTTTACTTCTTCAAAACTTTTGATAAAAATTTTCTGGTGGCTGGGAGGATCATTAGGGAAGATTTCTAACTGTCTGGCAATGTTACCGTTGATCACTTCATGCTGTAGCTGGGAGATCCGAAGGCGTATTACCATAGAGATACCCACAGTAGTTTTAAACCAGCTTAAAATTAGAAAAGCTTGAGGGCTGATGATTACAGCAACACCAGCTGTAAAAGACACACTGGGAGGCTGGATATGTGCTTCAGCAGCTGGCTGCGCTAACTGCACCTAACTACAGCCCGACAATGTATGCTTTTGAGGTTGGAAGTGTCGGACCGAGATTTCATAGTTCTTGCTGAGACCCAGCCAGCATTGTACCAAGGGACCTGACCATGCGCCTAAACACCTCAGTTGTGCCACGATGATAAAGGGCAAATAAGTAGCCTTGGACAACTGGATCAGATCTACAATGACCCAGTGGCTCCACAAACGGGGTTGCAGTGCTTGCTCTTCCTCCACGTTTGGTAAATGACTTGATTTTTTCGCATTTTGCCATGATGTATTTCATGTCTTTGGTAGAGGTAGCCCTGTTAGATCAAAATTCAGGATGAAAAATATAATCAGTGATTATTTACTCTTCTTACCATCAACCATAGTATCATTTGTGTTGTTACAGATTTGGCTTCGCAGTTAAGGTTTAATGCTTACACTTGTGCTCAGTGAGCACATATGGCAATGGAAAATTTTTCCCTTTGAAGGAAAAGATGAAGTGGAGCACTAAGGTGAAGAATTTAGCAAGCTATCTTTAAATAAATATGTTTTTTTACTTCTTTCGTGTCTGAGTCCAAATCAATCAAAAGAAGCCACGCAAGGTTTTAAATTGGACTAGTAGGCTGTTACTCAGTCAGTTGTTGTTATGTTTCTTTTCATGGAGAACCTAGTCATATGGGGAAGCATATGAATTAAGTGCAGGTATTACTGTCGGCAACTGAAAGGTAAAGTGAATGACGGTCAGTCATGTGTGTTCTGCCATACATAAAAATTCATGGAGACTTCTATACTGCTTCATGCTGTACACATTTCAGTGGTAAGTAATAATGTCAGACAGAAATGTCTGCGGTCTGCCTTCCAACAGCAGCATAGGCAATCATTAAACCAAGCCATCTTAAATAAGGTAGACGGTCTTGCAGCTGTTTCATTTTCTCAGAATCAGTCTTTTCACTAGAACTCACTTAAAAATTCTTGCCAAGTAGAGTGTATTTATTCTGTCTCTGTACATAGTCACAGCATCTTCACTACTCTTGCATGGGTGATAAAATAATTTGTGATGGGTACCAGTGAAATTACTGTGTAATCTAGTTACTTGAACCTGCATAAAATTCCATTGCAATTTATAGCCAGTGTCTTATGCAACCATGAAAAATTCAATTGAAGTAACCAGCGTGCGTAAGAAATGGAGGAATAGTTCTTACTTGCTGTGAATGGGTTTCTATTCTAACATATTTTCACTTTCTTAATCTGATAGCACGATCTCTAAGTTTTATTACATGTAGAAATAGGGTAGACTTTTTTCTGACCTAATATACGCAGTCTGTTTCAGACTTCTGTGTCCCAAGTTCTGAGGTGGCCAGATGTCTTTAAGGCTGTGGGTTTCACCTCCTCTGAGATGGCTGGCTGCACAGAGAGTTACTGCTTTGCAGTGGCGAGTCCTGCACCACCACAGATGTTGTCTCAATGTTGTGAAGTGGGAACAAGCTCTCAGCTAACTCCTCCTTGGCTGGAAAGATAGTTCCCAATCCAGAGATTAAGATCCATCTCTGGAGAAAAATGAGAACTGGGTATGGAGTTAATTAGTTATCCTCTGAAAACTTCCAAATATATATTCCTTAGCTGGCTTATGGTAAGTAAGGCAATCATATTTTAAATGTGGTTAAAACTGACTGAATAATTTAAAAATATTTCTGCCTACATCATGACTGAAATTAAAATACCAGATTCACGTGATACTTTCTTTTAATTTTTATTTTTATTGACAAAGGATATTTGTTTGGGCTGTTTTCACAAAATAAAATACAAAAATGCCAGTTAATGCAAATGTATTTGATTAGAACTTTTATGGGAAGAACTGTATCTGCAAGTATGTGCACGTCTCTGCTGGAAGCTGCAAGAGGAATTAAGACATAAGAAACTGCTAAAACATAAAATATTAAGCGCTCAGATTTTTGTGGGGGAATGGCATTTTTTCACCTTTCTGCATATATTCATTGAACTTTTTAAAAAAACTGATGCTGAAATGGGTCAACAATGCATGCTTCTGTAAACTCCCAGCAGTTCTCATCACTAGCAAAATGAGTTCTCACCTTTTTTGCCCTGATCTTGTATGTAGTATCCAGCGTTGACCATTCTCAGAGACATGATGTTAGTTTGGTGGCTTGATCTGACCCAGTGCACTTGCTCTTGTGTGTTTGCAGTCCTGGCCTTCACTGAAGCCTGACTTAGTGAAGCGTTTAAGCGTGCAAGTAGAACCACCCAGATCAACAGGGGAAACCAGAGCACTGGTTTGATTTTACATTTCCAGAGGGTCATGGCACTCAGAAGTCTAAAAGAGCCCTTGGAGTGATTGCAACCTGTGTCTGGCAGCTAAATTTAGAACAGCTGTTTAGCTCCATGTCCCTGAAGAGGGAAAAGTGGTATTTCCCCAAGAAGAGATGCATATGTGAAAATTCTTGTTCTGATAATGTTATGTGGATCTGAAGACTTGGGGCCTAAATTCTGTAGGGAGGACTACTAATATATTTGCAGTAGCTGAAATAATTGGTGATGCTCTTGTGTTACTCAGTGCAGAGGATCTAGCTATCTATAATGCGTTACCACTTCATCACAAATTTTCTGCACATGGGACCAGTGAACTGGTGAGACTGTTTTATGTGTGCCCAGAAACAGGCTTTTTGTGTTCAACGACTGTACAGTTACTGACATTTCATTACAGATGTATTGTGTTAGGAAGTCTGCCAGCCCAATATCTCTCGTTTACTTTTGGGAAAGTGTTTAAACTTTGACTACTTGATATGTGAAGTAAAATGCAATTTCTGAAGAGGACACTTGGGTCAGAGAGCTAGCCCCTGTGGTTGTAGGAGGCCACCTTCCATAACTCCTTTCATTTTATCAAAGCCTTGCAAAAGTTCAATTCTGGTCTTCTCTGACTGTACTGATGAGAGTCCTAAGCTGTCATCTCTGCTTTTTCTGTCATATTCATCTAAGAAGCTTCTAACTTAAAGCAGCACACCTAAGTACACATTATGGCACTTCATATTGAGTTTCAGCCTATTTCTATGACTCTTGCCTTCAAGTTTCTCTGTTACTCTACCCACCTTGCAGTTCTTTTATGCACCCCATTTTCTGCGCCTGTTTTAACAGGTTTGCCTGTGGGAACCAAACAAATGCCTTTCAGCAGTCTTGAATCAGACACCTTTATTAAGTTTCTTTCCTCTAGAAAAACACTTTCATTATTTTACACATTTTTATCAGCACTTACATTAGGGTGACCCAGTAAGTGATACTGAATTTGATCTTCTGTTCAATATAACTCAGTGTCTTTATTCTTCCATACAACTCTGGCCCAAATTTTTAGCATGAGTGCTAATATGATGGACCTGTGAGTGCCTAGATCAGTTTCCCTGCTCTCTTGGCAGCTCGTTTCCCCCAGTCTATGTCAATCAAATATTTCTCAACTTCTTTGAAAACTGTATGTGACTCAGCAAGAAATTCATAGAATTGTCTTCTATGTTGTGCTATGCACTTGTGAATAAGTGCAATATTAACAGGAAATACAACATATAGATATTTCAAGGATGAGTGTCAGGAGGACGGAGCCTGGCTCTTTGCAGTCGTGTTCAGTGAGAGGACAAGGACCAATGGATACAAGCTGAAGCACAGGAGGTTCCACAAAAATTTTAGAAAAAACTTTTTCACTGTGAGGGTGACAGAGCACTGGCACAGGCTGCCCAGGGAGGTTGTGGAGCCTCCTTCTCTGGAGACTTTCAAAACCCACCTGGATGTGTTCCTGTGTGGCTGCCCTAGGGGATCGTGCTCTGAATGGAGGGTTGGACTAGATGATCTTTCAAGGTCTCTTCCAACCCCTAACATTCTGTGATTCTGTGAACATACTTTTCTGCAGAGCCCATCCAAAGATAGTTGGAAAATAAAGTGATGTGTAAGAAATATATAACAGAGAACTCTGGCAATATGTTTTTCTGTTGTAATCTCACTAATTGTAGTGTTAGATTGTGAATAATTTATCCATAAGAAGTTCTTCAGTGGAGCTGTATGTGATACTGAGTCTTATCCACTAAAATGAAGAGATAATGCCTTATAAAAGCTTTGTTGGTAACAATGTTGTCAGTGAATTGGTACTGAAATATTTTATGACTTTCAAAGATAAGATTTCTAAATAAAGTTGGCTGAAAAATGTCAGGCTTTGAATGGTCCTCTGCTCTTGGAGAGGAGATTAATACTCTCCTACAGTTCATAATATGTGTGTGGTTCCTTTTGCTTGATACTTGCTTAATTCCACAAAACGCTGAGCATTTGGGCCACACTGCCTTTAGCTGTACAGGAAGCCCTTTTTGTTTCCAGTGATATTGCTCATAAAACAAAACAGATTGCTGAACCTGTGGTGCACAGAATTTTGCTTCTGCAATATAAGGTGCATTGAAAATAGGCAGCTGTAACTATTTTACCAGGAGAGAAAGTGTGGCAGTTAACACTGCGTTCAGCGGCCAGAATTTGAGCTTTTAATTCTGGGGCGTGCACAGGCAGAAGCCAAGGGAGAAGATGAGTTGCTGAGACAAATATTTGAGATTTGTGTTTCTGTGGAGAATATAACAATGTAATTATTTTATCTTCTCAATATTGTTTTGCAAATGAGTTGCATACTACATCGTAATGGTGGATGATTGTAACTGTGGACTAAAACAACTATATTCTGTTCAAATAGATGTCAGTACATAAAAACTGGAGTAGCAGTTAAGAGTTCTCTGTAGAACATTGGCATGACTCTAGTAATGCTGGGTCTAGAAAGTGCCACTTAAATTTGGTGGTGCTACTGGAATAAAATGTCTAAAAGAAGGCTTTTCTCCAGAAAGCTCTTAATGATTTCCCCCTACACGGTGGAAATGGTGATGAGTAATAAGCAAAATGATTATTACTTATTGCATAAGTAATAATTTGCTCTGGTGCAGCAGGCCAGCTGAAGGCCTTCTTTCCATACTCCTGCAAGGCCTTTTTCGTTTGTAGCTGTATGCAAAATTTAAACCCTCATATAAGATACTGGTTTTAACAGTATTTACATGAGTAAGGGCAATGAAATTAGCATGCATTCAAGTTTGTAAGACTGGGTAATTAAGTTTCCAGGCTTATAAGAGCAATTCTTAGGTTTGCAAGGTATGAATACTTCGAGTATATCTAGGACCCACTACTCTGTTCCCCTTCCTCAGCTCTTCTTGTGTGCCGCTATCCCAATTCTACTCTTCTTCGCTCTTCATCTGTATTTAGGTAGGTGTTATGAGACCACTCAGCCCATGTGCCCTATTATATATAGGATAGTAAAAGTGAGAGGTGATCTTTGCCTCTGAGATTTATAACCTAAATAGATGAGACAAACTTCATAAACACTTCAGTCTTGAGTGACAAAATATAGAGGGTGAAAATACTGGTTTTGGGTAACATCCATGTGGCTCATTTAGATGACACACAGTGGGCAGGGCACTGTGCATGTTCCAGAAGGTGATACCCAGATGTCTGTATTGTAGTCTTAGATTCACACACTACTACTGCTATCTGAATTATCTGCAGGGGCGTTGTCAAAATTAGAATAGAAATTTAAGCTGAATTAAATGATGAATTATTCAGTCAGCATGAGAGCCTATGAGATCTTTGTTTTGGTGAAAATTTGGCTTTGATTTTTGTTGTCTGCACAACTGTTTTAGTGTCAGACATGGCACAGACTTTCATGTTGATAATTTGTAGCTGCATGAGAACTTCGCACAAGGCTTTGTTGCTGGAGACAACTTCAATCTTGATACTTGAGACGGTAGGATCTGCTGTGGGAAAAACTCTTCTGCCTGATTCTGGGTTTCTGATAAAATGATCAAAAGCAGAATAGTTAATTCTTACATATATAAATGCTATTTTAGAACCAATGTTAGATTGCAATGGAAAAGGTATACATATGTATGTTATCCTGAAAGCTTTGGTGGACTTAATTTTTGTATTATTAGAAGTTGTACTGTGTATTTGTAACTTGGAGTTATTGTGGGATTTTATTTTTTCATAATAGAGTTTCTAGGTATAAGTCTAAGACATATCTTGTGGATGCTGAATTAAAAGGCCAAACTAGTTGGCTTCAGCTACCTGTCCCCAGACTCAGACAATCAAGACAGGAGAGCTGCAAAGCAAACAGGGCCAGTGTGAAGGAGTAGGTGAGAGAGTACGTTATGTATCGAAAGAAAGTGAGGAATAGCCTATTCTTCACTAGAGCTTATTCTGGTATTTTTGTAAAATGTAGATCAAAGCTCACAGATGAGGCATTTTTTCTATTTGAGGTGCTTCTTCCCACTGCTCTCAGACTCTTGATGGCTATAATCTTAGTAGTTTTGAAGGCAAGAGAACCTGTGAATTCAGCTCAATCTTTATTTGTTCACATTCAGTAAAGGACTGCATAGTTTATGATAAATAAACAGCAGAAACAAAGACAACTGAAATTTTCTCCTTTGGTAAGAAAGAGGTAGTTTTTCCGGGTGTTCACTGTCCACAAAGCAGCTGCAGAGTAGTAGCAGTGCCCCTCTGTGACATCACAGAGGTCTCCGGGGCTACCCCCCAACCTGGCAACGAGCAGCTCAGTGATGTGAGTGGACAACCCTGGTGACCTTGGTGCCACGGGACTGCCCTGCCCAGGCTGCTCCAAGCACTGTCAGGGAGGAGGGACTCGCTAGGAGCCAGATGCCAACTCAGCTGCTCTATCACCCCGCCTTCCCTGCCAGACAGGGGGAGAAAATATA
>NW_009724274.1:14250-20292 GCF_000703405.1 Apaloderma vittatum | reverse complement strand
CGGCGTTTTTTGGGGTCCAGCTCTGGAGCCCCCAACGCAAGAGGGACATGGAGCTGTTGGAAGGGTCCGGAGGAAGGTACAAAAATGCTCGGGGGGCTGGAGCAGCTCCCTATGAGGACAGGCTGAGATGAGCCTGGAGAAGAGAAAGCTCCAGGGATTCCTTGTAGAGGCCTTCCAGTACTTGAAGGGGGCTTCAGGAAAGCTGGGAAGGGTCTCTTGCTCAGGAAATGTATTGATAGGACGAGGGGCAATGGTTTTAAACTAGAGCAGAGCACATTTAGATTAGACATTAGGAAGAAATTCTTTAATAGGAGAGTGGTGAGACTCTGGAACAGAGCGCCCAGGGAAGTTGTGGATACCTCATGCATAGAAGTGTGCAAGGCTGGATTGGACGGAGCTTTAAGCGATCAGTTTTGGGCTCCCCAATTCAAGAGAGACAGGACCTATTGGAGAGAGTCCAACGGAGAGCTCTGAGGATGATTAAAGGACTTAACATCTCTCCTGTGAAGAGAGACTGAGAGAACTGAGGGAGAACTATGAGGAAAGGCTGAGACACTGAGGCTTTTTAGTCTGCACAGAAGACTAAGAGGAGATCTAATTAATGTGTATAAATATATGAGGGTTGGGTGTCAAGAAGGAAGGGACAACCTCTTTTCAGTTGTGCCCTGTGCTAGGACGAGGGGCACTGCATTCAAGCTAGAACACAGGGAGTTCCACTTCTTTACTGGAAGGGATACAGAGCCCTGGAACAGGCTCCCAAGAGAAGATGTGGAGTCTCCTTCTCTGGAGACTTTCAAACCCACCTGGACATGTTCCTGTGTGGCTGCCCTAAGGGATCCTCTATAGCAGAGGGATTGGACCAGATGATCTTTCACGGTCCCTTCCAACCCCGAACATTCTAGGATTTCCTTTCAGTGGCTCGGTGCCATCTCCTCAGTGTGTGTTAAGAGGCCAGATATCCTGAAACCGTGAGGCTGGGGCTGCCCCACTGCACCAGCTGCTGTGAGCCAGCCAGGCAGGACTCGAAGGAGCCAGGAGGTGTATGTAGGTGTCGATCTTTTTGATCATACCCAGAGTTAGCGTTTGAGCTTAACTCAGCCTCCTGTCTCCGCAGGAAACTCTGGGGATCAGCTATATTCCACGTTGGGAAAAGCAAGAGTAGGATGTAAGAGGTTTAGGCAGGTGTTTCAAAAAAGGGAAGTAAATCTACTGAACTCATGGTCCCAAAAAACAGGTTCATCACCTGGAGTGCAAAAAGCCAATCCACACACTGAGCTGAGGTGTTTCCTTTTATTATGTAGGTGCGTATTTGTGGGTGCCTGTCCCAAGACAGCACACCAAGGTCCCAAATAAACAGTTATTTATACACAAAGCGTTAATATATTCAACTTTATAATACATATTGGTTGTTATTCTATTAAATGTATTGTTATAGTTCCTTTGCCTAGTATGCCAGTTAGCATGCATGGCTAATTGGCCTCCTCTGCCCTAATCATTTGGATCAGTGGTATTTTGGGGTCGGTGGTTGCAATCTGCCCCTGCCAGGCTTACCTTTCCCCTCATTTCTTACTTCTTTTGACCTTTTAAACTGTTCTTCATGAGTTCCTGACTATACACCCTTTTAAACTTCTGCTTTGGACAGACCATCAGACAAAGGCAGGTTGTTTCATGAAGTCTAGTAGAGCTAATTTCTAACCTATGATGTACTCATGTCTTTAGATATTTCTTCACTTGATATGCCATGATTTGAAAAAGATTGATTATGAAATCCTTTTACTAAGATTAATTCTGTGCCTGAAGCCTGCATTTAGCCATCATTTCGGAAAGTTCCCTGTAAGCTCCCATCCAAGCCTCAGGTCAGACTCATGGGGAGAATTCGCGGTAGTGCCATGTGTTTGTCTCATACCTTCGCTGTAAGGGGACTGCTGAGTGAGCAGTTTCTGAACATTTTATTATACGCAGACTGATAATTTTGGTGAACTTTTTCTTGATATGGAATCAAAAAGTGTTTCGCTCTTAGGTCTGAGGTGTTTGAGGGCTTGAGCTTCCCATATGTAAAGGAATTGAGGAAAGCATTGGATGAATATCCTGACTGGTATCTCTTTATCAAGTGAAGCAATTCGGGAAACAGAAATCTTCTGGGGCTGGCCAAAGTGGGAATTTAGAACTTTTGCTGCCTTCTCTTCCAAGTTAAAGATGCATTCCTACCAAGCAGCCTTTCCTAGTAAGTCTAACACTGTATGTAAGTAGAAAGACTAAATTTCTCAACTGTAGATTTTTATATACCATGACTAATATACTTCTGTCTGACTGTTGTTAGTGTCCTGAGGTGGTCTTGGTAAGCTTAGTGGTGTCAGGACACCTTTAACGTGAGACCACAGGGTGTAATTAATTTGTTTGCTTGATTGCACGGAAGATGGACTTAAGTATAATGACTAGTTAGAAAATAATGCTCTCCAGTGGAAGATACAAGTGTGAATTGAGGAAAACAAATATGAATTTACGTCTGTAACGGTCTAAACGTTTTAGATGTGAACTTTGTTGGTGCTATTTTTTTCAGAATTGTTTTGGTTGGACAATGCACATATCGATAATCACAGAATCATAGAATGTGTTGGGATGGAAGAGACTTTTAAAGGTCATCTAGTCCAACCCCCCTGCAGTGAGCAGGGACATCTTTACCTAGATCAGGTTGCTCAGAGCCCCATCAAGCCTGACCTGGAATGTCTGCAGGGATGGGACCTCCACCAGCTCTCTGTGCCTGCGCGTTAATGTAGCTTCTGTATGTAGTGAATTGTAAAATCAAATGCCCTAAAAACCAACTCTGGGTGCTGAGAGTCACGTTTGCAGGATTTTAAGTCTTTGTTCATCACCTTCAGCTGCAGTTACGGTTGTGAAGCCCCATTACACACCTGCATTTTTGTTTGTGGTTTCAGAGTTTTGAGGCTTTTATTAATATTCATCCTAAAAAAAAAAAAAATACAAGTTGGATGGTTGAATTTACTACCATGGTTGAATTTACTACAGCTGTGAAAGGACACTTAAGGTAACTTCTCAGCAGTACCCAGTGACAGGACAAGAAGCAGGGAGAGCAAACTGAAACACGAGAAATTCCATTTTTTCACTGGGAGGGGTGACCAAACATTGAAACAAATTGCTCAGGGAGGCTGTGGGGCATCAGTCTGCGGAGATATTCAAAACCAGGTGGGATGTGGACCTGGACAACAACTCCCTTAAGCAGGGAGTTGAAGTAAATGATCCCGAGAGGCCCTTCCAACTTCTGCAGCACCTTGTGAGAAAGGGCAAACTCGATCATTCTGTGCTTAATGTAGTTTGATTTTTTTTTAAAAAAACTATCAATTGCAGAAATGGCCAAAGAGTTAGCTATTATTTTACACTAATTTTAACTTTTTTTTTAACTTCTAATAAACTTTTATCTGTCTTATTGAGGCTTATCTAGAAAAAAATAGATGTTAATTATGGATTTCATAGCTTTGATTAAAAAATAAAATCCCTCCCGTGGATAGTATATTTTTTTCCCCCTGTTTATTGGTGAAATTTAACCTGTTGTTTTCTGTATTATCACCATATGGGGGCACGCAGCGGGGGCTTGGATGGGAGCTTACAGGGAACTTTCCGAAATGATGGCTAAATGCAGGCTTCAGGCACAGAATTAATCTTAGTAAAAGGATTTCGTAATCAATCTTTTTCAAATCATGGGATATCAAATGAAGAAATATCTAAAGAAATGACGCTTTTCTCCACTGGATGGTGCTGCTTGTCCAGAATTGCTTTGCTGTCTCCAGCAGCACTTTTTGAGCAGCCCAGAAGGTTGGTAGAAACTTCTGAGCTGAGTTTTTTGACTGGAAAATAGTACATTGTTCACTGGCATATTAAGAGTGAGAAAGGAAACAAATATTTTTGATAAAGTATTCACATTTTTTGTTTGGGGAGAGGAGGTGATTTTTATAGTTGCTGTATGTGGCCTGAAGTTGTTCCTCACTTTCTTAAATACTTCTCCAGAGATACAAGCAAGTTTCTTTATTTTCCTGCATCTGCCTTACCATATTTAAGAATAAGAGCATGTTAAGCTGGCGGAAGTGTGAGGATTAATCTCATAGTGGAAGTCAAGAGGTTTGAACTACTTAGATTGGAAGTGCTGGGAAAATTTCGAGCTCGAAAAATCTTTGTATTTGGGTGCCCTTGCATTTTGTTACCAGCCTCCTGCTGGGAGTAGAACATCTTAGGGCTTCTCTACAGAAAGATATTCAGGAAAATTAATAGAAATTAACTTTTAAAGTGGATTAGTTGAACTACATCAAACAGCTCGATTTGGAATTTAAATTCACATATTGGGTTGACGTGGATTACCGCTGCTGTGTAGAAAAATCCTTGGATACATACGGTGGCTTTACAGCTGCAAGAATTGTGTTGAATTTAATATCTTGGGATTTTCAAAGTCGCCACCTGGGGAGCTAGTTACAGAGGGAGCATGACAGAAATCAGCCATGCTTAAAATGTTGTTATAGTTAGATTTAAAAAAAAAAAGGCACCAAACGGTTCGTTTTCGGTGACCGAGTGAGGGAAAGTTGATGTTAGTCAAGAGGTGTCAAACAAAGGGACAAATGAAGAACCGTGATTGGAAAGAAGGGCTGTTGCTCAGCAAACCCTCTGTTTAAACACTTCTTTTTATTGTCTTTTTATGGTGCTTTTCTCACTGTCAGCTACAGATGAAAGCAACAGCCAAGGTGCTCCCTGTTTTTACAGGACTTCGCTTTCGCTGCCAGCTTGTTAACTTTTTAGTTCGTTCCTCCTGCAAACCACTGGACACCTTCAGAGATCATTTGCTACTGGGCCGAGGGAAGGCGACAAACTACGTTAATCGTCCCACCTTCCTAGCTCCAGCTTTCAAACGCCGCAAAAAGAAAGAGAGAAGTGAGCCACGTTGCTAAGGGAGCCAGAGTTTTCGTTCTTGGTGGGGCAGCGGGGAATCCTAATTTGTTTGGGTGTTAAAAATCACGGTCCACAGCGTCTCTTTTCCCACTTCTGTTAGTGGCACAGGCAGGGCTTGTAGTAGATGCTTCCCTGAAGGGTCCCTGTTGGAAATAAGTTGTTTTCCTGTAGAGAAGCGAAACGATCGCTCCAGTGGAGACTGAAAGACGTGGGGCTGTTCAGCCTTGAAAGGAGACGGCTGAGAGGGGACCTTATTAACATATAGAAACATCTGAGGGGTGGGGATTAAGAGGAAGGGGACAATCTCTTCTCAGTGGTGCCTGGTGATAGGACAAGGAATAATGGGCTTAAGCTGTAACACAGGAAGTTCCACCTCAACATGGGGAAAAGTTTCTTGGCTGTGCAGTTGTTGGAGCCCTGGCCCAGGCTGCCCAGAGAGGGTGTGGAGTCTCCTGCTCTGGAGACTTTCCAACCCGCCTGGACACGTTCCTGTGTGGCTGCCCTGGGTGATCCTGCTCTGGCAGGGGGTGGCACTGGATGACCTTTTGAGATCCCTTCCAGCCCTGAACATTCTATGATTCTGTGTTTCTATAAGCAAAGGCTCTGTTGATTCCTCTCACAGCACTCAGTCATTTAACCTACCGTAAAATCTTTTTTATGGACTGTTTTGGTTTTTTTCTTTTTTTTTTGTTTTTTTTTTGTTTCTGATAGACTATTACATTTTATAGGGCTGCCACACAAGCAGGTCTTTTGAGCTTGAAAGCTTCAAAAGTATGTTAAAAAGCTGCATAGGTTCTTACAGTATTAGTTCTTCGAGAATGAAACAAACCCCAGCAAGAAATGAGAGGCTGAGGGAGCTGGTTTTTTTTAGCCTGAAGGAGACTCAAGGGGAATCTTCTCACTCTCTACAGCTCCCTGCAGGGAGGGTGCAGTCAGGGGGGGTCGGGCTCTTCTCCCGGGCACCCAGTGACAGAACGAGAGGGCCCGGCCTGAAACTGCCTCAGGGGAGGTTTGGGCTGGGTCTCAGGCAGCCCTTCCTCACGGAGAGGGTGCTCCGGCACTGGGATGCTCTGCCCAGGGCAGGGGGGG